>NC_056737.1:1367505809-1367559291 GCF_019279795.1 Protopterus annectens
TTGAGGCCCTTTTGTAGGATACTTGTGTCAGCTGGAGGGTCGATTATGGCGCCCAGTTTGCAGTCATCTGCAAACTTGTTCAGCCACAGTCCTTCTGTGTTGGCCTGTACCTCCAAGAAATATATACCAAACAAGGGAGGTCCCAGGACTGAGCTTTGTGGAATGCTACTTGTAGCTGGTTTGGGGTCTGACATGGCTCCAGCTTTTCTGACCATGTGGGTTCTGTCCTTGAGCCAGTTTGCAACCCATTTAGTGACATAGGGGTTTATATTGAAGTTGGTGAGCTTATCTATAATGACCAAGTGGGGTATTGTATGGAAGGCTTTTGCGCAGTCCATCTAGGCTGTGTGGACCACCTTCCCCTCGTCAATGGCCTTGGTGACTGTTTCAAATGACTCAACCAGGTTTAAGAGGCAGGATCTGCCCTTAACAAAGCCAAACTGGGTAGGATCCAGTGTCTGTAGGTCCCCAATATCTTTATTTCTGAGGTCCATGATGATCCTTTCCATAGCTTTGCAGACCAAGCTAGTCAGGCTTCTGGGGCGATAGTTTTCAGTATCCATTAAGGCACCACCTTTGTGGAGAGGGACCACTGTTGCTGTACACTGCTCTTTGGGTACATATCCTGTGGTAAAGCTGAGATTGAACAGTGGTTTTATGTTTGTGATCAATTCTTCTTGGGGTTCTGGTCCCATTGATGCTGTGTGTTTTGCTTTGGAGAGGCTGGCTATTACCTGAGTATCTGAGATGTCAGGGAGCCAGCACTCTGCTGGGATAGATATCTGCCCTTTTGGTGGGGAGAGGGGGAGAAGTTTGCACTGAACCTGTCAGCTCGGATGTTGGCAATGTCTGTGGATTTGGTGTATTGTTTGTCATTTTGGACTAATTCTGAGCATATCTGGGAATTCCCACCCAGGTTCCTACCATAACTAAAGAAAGCCTTGTGATTATCCTTAGTGTCCTGTACAATTTTTATCTCAAAGATAGCCTTAGACGATTTTGTGTGTGGCCGTAGTTTTTTAATACTGATCAGAGATGCCTTCCCTTTTTGGGATTTTACTCTATCATATAGTAGCTTCCTCCTTGTATTGTATGGTTTGTTTATGGCTGGGGTCCACCAGACAGGATGCCTGCCTTTGGAGGATTGGGTCTTGGTTTTATTTGGGATTGCATGATCCATGCATTCCTGCAGGTGTTCATAGAATGCGTTTATAAAGGGTTCTGTGGTCTGGGCCATATTTTCCACAGGCACAGGGGCTGTGAAGGATTCCACCTCGGTTTGGAGGTGTGTGACATTTGCTTTAGTGAAAAATTTTCACTGTGGTTTTCTGGCCATGGGCTGGGGTCGGGATGTGAATATCCAGTGAGATTACTCTATGGTCTGATCTTACCAGTGAGGGATACACTTCTGGTATGGGCATAGAGTCCCCATGTTGGTGATGATCAGGTCCAGTATGTTTTCCCCTCTTGTGGGAGTGGTAGCAAGTTGTTCCATAGCATTTGAGTTTATAAAGACTAGGAACCTATGGGCTAGGGTGTTGGAGCTAGGGTAATGCTCCCAGTCTATGTTTGGGTAGCTGAAGTCGCCCAATATAATGGTGTTTGGGGAGACCTTCATATTTTCATGTGCTCTCCAGTCAGCCAAGTGTGGTTCCTGGGTTTAGGACAGTGGTCTGTAGCAGGCTATGAACTGGAAGGCGGTTTTATCCACTGTTAGTTGCACATGGATAGTCTCTGATGCTTCATGCTGTGCCACCAACCTGGGTGTGTGGGTATCTTTGACAAATATTGATACTCACCCTCCTTTTGTAGTTTGTTCCATGTTTTGTGGCTGTAAAGCATGGTATGAGGTGTAACCTGTTAGTGCTAGGGTGCTCTTGGGAGCCTTGAACGAGGTTTCTGTTACTGCACAGATATCAACATTCTCCATGCTGAGGAGAGTTTGGAGTGCATGCATCTTGCAGTTTAGATTTCTGGCATTGAGTAGCATTACTTCTAGTTTCTTATTCCTTGTGATACCTATGGAGATGGGTTTGTCTTTTGAGCCTTACCTGAAAAAGGCACTATGGGGGGGTGACAAGAGCCTTTGGCAATATCCAAAAGGCCACAGGTGACAGGTGAAAGCCATCCCTAGGAAAGCATCATGTCTTGTCGAGCATGTCATCCCAGACTGACAGGCATTGGATCCACTTTCACTGACACCAATACTTAAGCCAATTGTTGTAATTGATCATCTTGCTTCATATTGTGGCATCATGCTTGGTGAGGGTAGGATGATACTCAAGGTCATCAAGTTTGCATATACTACATGGTGGTAAATGCTGTTTAGCACTACCTTACATTGCTTAACACATGGCAATGATGCCTCAGGTGGTACTGCTGGGCTGCCTATGTCAGATGCACATACTACACTCTCTTTACATGTTTGAAAGCAGGTTGTGTCAACTTAGGCATCCCTTTCACTATATGTGGGAGTCAGAGAGAGGTATAATTTCCAGGGTTCCTACTGAGCCAGTGTATGTGCTATGCGTTGCCTCTTTGCCAAGGCCAAGGCATACTGGGCACGCCTCCTTCTGCCTACTGGGGCAGGCTCAGGTTGTTCCTCCTCCGAGTCATGCTCTGCCTGTGATGGCCTTGGCAATGGTGGTGGGCTGTTTGGCCCAGGCCTATGCTGGTCCTGCTGAAGCTGTTTTCGCAAATTCATATTATGTAGCATGGTACATACCATGACAATTTGGGTACATGTAGTTGGTGAGTATTGCAAGGCTCCACCAGATGTGTCCAGGCACAGAACCGTGACTTGAGCAACCCAAACACACGCTCGATTACATTTCGTGTTTGTGCGTGTGCCTCATTATGACATTCCTGTTCAGGTGTGTGTGCGTTTCTGATGGGTGTCATCAGCCACGGCTCCAGTGCATAGCCAGCATCCCCCACTAGTTGACCATGTGGGATGTCCCCATTGGCAAATGTCTGGTACAGCTGAGTCAGATGCCAGATATGGGAATCATGGTAGCTTCCAGGGCAGCCAGCACACACATTCATTATTATGTCCTGGGCATCACACACGACCTGGCAGTTGATGGAGGGGAAGCCCTTGTGGTTAATGTAGGCCCTGCCCCACTCACCGGCTGGTGCTTTGATGCATATATACGTGCAGTCTATTGCACCCACTACCTCAGGATATTCTGCTATTTGCTGGAAGAGACGCATATTGCTGGCCAATACCTCATGGGAATTGGGGAAATATACATGATCACCGACATGTGCTGACATGGCATCCAAGAACTGGTGCAGTACCCTGGATGCTGATGCCTGTGATATCCCCATCATATCACCAGTTGGTCTCTGGAAGGTACCTGTTGCTAGTATTCTTAGGCCAACACATACCTTGGTTTCCACTGGGATGGGTTCCCCTCTGTTGGTTCTGTGTGTGAGGCATGGCCTGCACAGCTCAACAATTTGCTGCAGGAGGTCTCTGTCCACTCTATAGCGCTCCACTATCTCCAGCTCATGTAACCCCTGATAGGTGACCCTGGGCCTGTTCACTCTTCTCCGTCTCCTCACTGTGGGTTGTCCGGCAGCATTTGCATTGTCACCACCCTCAGCATGTTGCATATGTCGCCTTATAACAGCAATGGCAGCCCCTACCATTTTTTGTCTGAGTGAAGCTTTTTCAGTTTTCACTTCTAGTAGCTTACTCCAGTGTTGCAGTGTCTCTTGAGAGAAACAAACTGTACTGTTTGCAGAGTTTTAAGTGCTGGGCTTGGCTAGTGTTCTGCCTGTGTAATTGCCTGATTCTGATTGTTTGCAACTGCTAGCTCTACTAGCATTCCCTGGTAGCTTCCTACTATTTGTTGTACTTCCTTTTTTCTTTCTGTTTCCTCAGGATGGAGCGACGCGCATACAAGCACAAACATGCTCACAGCAGCTCACACGCGTGCACACATGCTTAGATGGACTAATACTTGCTTATTCGGGTTAAAACATGCGCACACCAGCGCAAACACGCTTACAGGTCTTTAAACAGCCTTATACATGCTTACTCCAGCTTAAACGCACGCACTCATGCTTCCACGCGCGCAAGTTTACAGGCACGCACACATGCGCATACCCACTCAGCAAGAAACTTTGGTGTTATCCACAGTATACACCTTCCATTTCTTGGCTTTCACTGGCCTACCTATTGACACACCTCTTTCCATGATGTATAACTAATAGTTAACACATGCCACTCTGCTCCAATGAGCTTTACTACTTTCATACATACCCCCCTTGTGATGTCACCTATCTCCTACTCTGTTACTCCCCATATCCTACTCCTACACTCCACTGACTGTGCTCATTTGCTATGTAAAAGTGCGATTCACTATCCTAACACTCATTTACATAGGATTGCCTACTAATGCTTGGCTACATGTCTTAGACTGGGCTTCTCCCCTTAGCAACCCCTACTCAATGGCCATGTTGTCTGCAGCCTGCTAATCCCTTACATTGTAATTTAACAATTTTCATAAGTTCCACGTTTGTGGCTTTTATTTTCTTATTTTACGGTTTTTATAGCGCACCCCATTTGTGCGGCACTGTGCTATGCTTAAACATCGGAAATCGCCAAAAAAAAAGTATTTTTATTTTAATTTTGCATCTGGGAACATTTCCAATGGCTGTATATTTGGCCATTATCATGCCTCCTCAACCATATGCAACCTTCATTTGGAGCTGACAAGGCTCCATTGTGCTATTTGCAGAACGGTACTCAGTTGTCAACTGAGTACATTTATGCAACTAACACGGCTCCTACTTGGACAGGTTTGTGCTTCCTGGATCGCAAATTTACCTCATTTGCATGCCTTTCAGCTGCAAGTGAGGTAATTTGCATATCCAGCCCTGTCCGTGTAGGAGACGTTTTAGTAGCTCTCTTACATTCCCCTACAGGCTGTTCCTGGATCGCTCGTCAGACATGATGGCTGCATGGAGTCTTACTCTACTCGTACACTTCGTGCAAGCCATCGTGAATCCGGCCCATAGTTTTCTTCCTAATGTCCATGTTTCTTTTTTATATGTTTCAATAACTTGTGGCTTTTATTCTTTATTTTTCTCACTTTCTCCATCATTTCCTTTTCTTCATCTAGATAATGTTTTTTCCTTGCTCTTTTGTACTGAGGAGCTTAACTTATCTGTAGCTTTTAACAGTTTTAAGCAAGTATTTGCATAGCACCTAATTTATCTTCCTCTTGCTACATAACAACTGTCTGGAAATTTTGCATTTATTTTATTTTATTTTTTTGCACACTGGTAACAATACATGCATTCTTCCTTATTCTCAGCAGTCCATTTTATTGGCTCTGTGGCTCTTGTTTGGCCTGTCATTTTTTTAATCATTTTTGTGAATTACTTCTTCCTTCTTTAAAAGTGGCCCCCTCCCTCTGAGCCTGGCCTAACCCTGTGGTAAGAATATTTCCATATTCTGAGGATTCTAAACTGCCTACACAAGGACTGGGTACTTTTTTATACAGTGACCTGTGCATCCAGTCATTTTTTTTCCACAATATAAAAAAATACAGCCTATACAGCAATGTCATCTTAGTGCAATTTTGTCAAAAGAGGTTCTGCCAAGACATGACGATGAATTTAGTTGCAGTAATGCCACTCACTTTTTCTTGTTGATTCCATCTTTCCATTTGTACCTCCATTTGCACAACACAAAATCATACTCTCATGTTTAATTTCTCCAAATGTTTTGGATTTTTAATACTGTGGTGGGAATGTATCTCATTCCAAAGTCAGGTTGCAAGTAGCGTTCATTAAATGAATATTGTTCAGTCTTTGAAGTTTAATATCGCATTTTAATAGCTTTAACATTGCCATAGATTGTTATTTGAAAGGATTTTATATGAATAGTAACAATTTTTAGCTGATATTCTGCAGGATCCTACACAGTATATACATGTGCTAAGCAAATACTAAACCAAGATTTAAGCATTGGCAATGGGCTGGTTTAGTACTTGTTAAACAGTTTTGTATGGGACAAGGATGACGTTATAACATTTTACAGATGCAAAAACATAAAATTTATTTATTTATTTACATTTAATTACCAGGAAGTTCTGACCAAATCGTGCAAGATCCCTTTGTTAGAGGAGGCCCGAGGAGAAAAGCTCCATAGAAACACATTTAGTGAGAGAAAAGCACACAAAGAGATTATTGCAAACTCGTTGTGAGTACAAACTGTATTTAAACAATTGTCATTACAGATTCAACATATACAAGGCATCTAGATGAATATGACAAGTAACATATGTCAAAGAAGAAAAATAAATTTAAAAATAAGCTTTTTATGAAGGGTACATGCATAGCTCTCAATGAATCAGGGCCAAATCTCAACAGAATCAGTGACAAATAATCAGGGACACTTAAAATATTAGAACTATTAACCTGATACATTGATAGAATAATAGAATATGAATTATACATTTTTTGAAGCACAATAAGTATGTAACTTTAATTATTGTCATTATTTATCAAGTGTACTTCACCAACTTTTCCCCAAAAGTCACCAGCTTTAGGAGAGATTAAGAGAGACAGAGCTAAAATTTCAGTCAAACTCGGGGACATTTCTGAAAACCAGGGACAGGTGAGAGGTATGGGTGCATGACCCTGTACCCATTATATCTGGCAATGTAACCTCTCCCTAAATTATGTAATAAACTCTGAAGCTGCCTTACAGTGGAAAAAGGGAATCAACAGCATTTTGTGAATATTTATCCATTTTCTTTTTATTGTGTGAGGAACACAGAAAGGGAAAATGGATTTTTTTTTAAATTTTTGAAACATGGTGCTTGAAACTATTTCAGTCAAATGGCTGAATATCATTGCATAAGCATGTAACAGTCAGCAGGATATTGTACAAAAGTTTGCCCGTGCTACAAGTAAGCATAGAGCACCCTCAAAGACAGCTTTAGTGGAGCTTACAAAGCTGCCAAGGTAATGTGCCCTTTTAAGACCTACCTCCCGTTTCCTGGACGTGCACATATAGTTCCAAGGATTAGCATACAATGGCCACTGCAGTGTGTCATCACCACCACCACAGAGGTTCATAGGTGTGCACTAGACCAATGACCACTAGGGCCCTTATAAGCCTAGCTGTGCAACTCAAATATGACCCACAAATTTGATTTATATATGGGGTGATTTACTGACTGCCTCTGTCCACCAGAGATATAGGCAGCAGGCCAGGGGTGAATTTCCAATTATCCATCTGTTGGTCCAAGTTGAGCTTAAATAGGGATAGGAAGGAAGTGGGACTCTGCTTCACATGGATGGGGATCCTGTTTCAGAGAATGGGACTTAGAAATCTCATTACTGCCCTTCTAGACATCACTGCCTTATGTGTCCCCATTATCCAGGAGGGATCAACCTTGAGGGGTGTGTCTGAGCACTTGCCTCTCTTGTTTTACCTTTGCCCAAATGGGTGAGCTGACATAAGCCATTCAAACCTACCTACTTCTCTTGCCCTGCTCTTCTAGAGTGTGAGCCGATAATCAAACTCTGGTTGTCTCTCGCACAGTCTGAACTTTATCCCTCCATGCCACGAGGCTGCAGAAGCCTTTGTCAGACAATATTGAATTCCTCAATTCCAGTTATCTGCCTTTCTTACTTATATTCACTTTAACCTGCTTGTTTAAGGAATATAGTAACATAGGAACAGTGATAGAGAAGGTTATTAAAGGGACCATAAAATCCTGGACCATATACACCTTTAAGCAGAGACACTTAAACGTTCTTACTACCCTTTACAAGCACTTAATAATGCTTACCTCCCAAACTGAGCAGTGCTGTACATGCCAATTCTTGTGTAAATCTGTCTCTACCTATCTAACCATCAGCACTAGCCTTATAGGCAGGCAAGGTAGTGATTCTTTGGCATGTGTTAACAACCTATTCCACAAACTGGGAATATACTGAGGTAGGAACATATCCCTCCAATGAGTCTTGTTTATTGGAGTAAATGTAAATCCTTTGTACTGCCACTGTACAGCCACTGGTTTTCCAAATAAACAGGTCAAATAGGATTGGTTCTTTCATGGCTTGAAAATGTCCTATTGTAATGGGATAAATGAAGGATTTAAAGTCTTTAATTTTTTTTTTTGGTTAACCATTGTTGAAGCCTTTCCAGATGACCAGTTTGAATTTTTGCATAACAAAGTGACATTGTATTCAACGGTTGATCATATAATGGAATAATAAGTGGTAAGGCGACTTATTTGAGTCTGGAAGATATTCTCTTAAAACTTAACTGGACAGATAGCAGGGTTTCCAGACTATGCTGGAAACATGTTCAAATGAGAGAGTTAGTATGGTGCACAAAAGTGTCCAGGCCTCTTATAGCCATGTTTGAAGTGTAGCACTAGTTATTGCATATGAGGTGGGAGCAGCTTTTTTGAGCTGTACTATGTTGCACTTTTTTATTTAGCTTGCAGCAGTTATTAATACACCATGTATGTGCATATTCCATCCCTTGGTGGATCTGTTTAGTATTGTGGGATGAGATCATAACAGTGCCCATTTTGTTGTCATCAGCAAACTTGATTTATCACACTTCAATAACATAGGCTAGGGCATTAATAAAACAAATGCCAAACAGGAGAGAGCTCGTGACTGTTTGCTGTGATACCCCAGTTGTTACAGTTTGACTTTCATAGGAGGTACCAGCAACTTTCGTAACATGAGATCTACTGAAGAACCAATTTGCAATGCAGCTGACTAGATGGGGATTTACATTGTTTGTCTAATTTTGCAGTAATCTCAGTGTGGGGGATAGCATCAGACATCTTGGCCAGATCAAGATAAGCAATGTGCAGGGTGTCACCACTGTCCAGAGCTTCTGTAACCTTTTTAAAGAAGTTTACTAGGTTCAGGAGACAGGACACGCCCTTCACAAAACCATCAGATTTATGTGCTCTTGTTTTTTAAAATTATTTTTTGAAAATGCACTGCTGGATTCTGCTCATTCTCTTTAACTGTGTTACAGTTTTAAACACTCTCACCATGTCCTTAATCTCTACAAAAGTATGTACTAATTAACTACTTTTAGTCTGTGATTACAGCCACAGTTTCATGTCAGTTTTTGCAACAAGATTAAAATAACAAATCCAGCTAAGCTTGTGTTGATGATAAACTTGTAATTCCAAAGAAAACACAAGTACAGCATTTCCATCTCACCACAAGGCCGCATCAAAGAACCAAACAGATGTAGTTGGTATAAAAACTTGTTCAATGTCATGTGGAACATTTAAAAAGTTGTTTTTATACTAATTACATATGTTTGGAGTGGTCTTGTGATGTATTTGTTTCCTCTTCTTCTTAGTCTTCATCTTATATACTTTCAAAAATATAGTCTAGAGGACATTAAATGATAATATGGCTTAGGTCTTTGTAACTGGTGATAGAGAAAGAGGAACAACTTCTCTGCTGTTGAAACGTATTCCATTGAAGCCTAATATACATGAAAACATTCCTGCGTAATTATTTTTTTTATTTATGTTTATATAACCAAATTTTGTAACCATTATTCCTTATAGTCTTACTTTTTTCCATAATCGCTGCTTTTGGAAGTACTTCTTTCTGCTAAATGAAGTCAAATGTATTGTTTATGGTCCAACAAAAGGGCATTAAATTGACTAACATGAGGGGTGATACTATGAACTACAATGTTGCTTTCTCCGTATAATATTTTCATTTAATGAAGCATAGCAATTCAGTGAGCAAAGGCCACTGTGAGTTAATGAAAGACAATGCAATGCATAGTAAATATATACATACAAGAAAAAAATCAGCTTGTGGTGCCACAGAAAGCAGCAATAATTTTTCAAGTCCACATCCTAGCTACAGTGATGAGAATATGCATTTAGTAACACGCTCATTTCTCAAGGCCTAATCTACAGCTACAGTGATGAGAATATACATTTAGTAACACACTCATTTCTCAAGGCCTAATCTACAGCTACAGTGATGAGACTATACATTTAGTCACACACTCATTTCTCAAGGCCTAATCTACAGCTACAGTAATGAGAATATACATTTGGTAACACTCATTTCTCAAGGTCACATCTTAGCTTCAAGGATGATAATATACATTTAGTAACAAACTCATGTCTCAAGGTGACATCTTAGCTACGGGGGGGGGGGGGGATATAAGTTTGGTAACACACTCATTTCTCAAGGCCTAATCTTAGCTCCAGTGATGAGAATATATTTTAGTAACACACTCATTTCTCAAGGTTACACCTTAGCTACAGGAATGAGAACATACATTTAGTAATGCACTTATTTCTCAAGGTCACATCTTAGCTACAGGGATGAGAATATACATTTAGTAGCATACTCATTTCTCAATGCTACATCTTAGCAACAGGGATAAGAACATGCATTTAGTAACACACTTGTTTCTTAAGGCCTAATTTTAGTTGCAGTGATGAGAATATACATTTAGTAACACACTTATTTCTCAAGGCCACATTAAAACTACAGTGATGAGAATATAAATTTAATAATACACTCATTTCTCAAGACCTAATATTAGCTACAGTAATAAGAATATACATTTAGTAATACACTCATTTCTCAAGGTTGCATCTTAGCTACAGTTATGAGAATATAAATTTAGTAACACACTTGTTTCTCAAGCCTACATGTACTGTACAAGCATGACATATATCAGTTCTTCAGCCCCCATGCACTTGGTTAGTGAAGCTGTAGGCATCACATTCCATGATTCTCTGTGCCCACAGTGTAGTTGCACCAGCCATGTGACTCTGCAACTGAATTTCACTTCAAACGTGTTCCCAGCCAAATGTATTCACAATAAAATGTCTCACAGCAGCCTGAACCTGATGAACATGCATGATATAGGCTCACTTATAAGTTGAGACAGATGAACTGATGGAGTTTAAAAATATGTAGCATGGGTGTAACATGATGGTATACCAGTGGTAAAGGACAGAAAAGTTTCTGAATAAAGGATCTGTGCTGGCTTTGCCTGTTGCCATTATTTTAATAAACGTTTCTGTACCAAAACTACAGCTTAGTGGTTTCTAAAACATTCAATAGATCCATCTCTTATCTTTCTTCTGTTTTACAGTTGCAGTGCTATCTTTGTATTATTAGTTATAATCTGAAGTTACTGAAAAATAGTGTAAATAGGGCAAAATAGAGTTTAGTATATATAGACACACACTGTTATAGTACCTTGAATTTTGTTTTGTATATACTATCCATTACAAACCATGTACAGTAGGATGTACAATGAAACAAAACTGGCCAAAGCAAAGACCCAAAGCATAAGAACGAATGTCTAAATGCAAGACCTCAGCAGGGAGACAATGTGCATTTGGCAAGTTTACTGGAGTGTGTTGTACTTGGCAAATTTATCGGACTGCATTGTCTCCTTGCCGGGGTCTTGCATTTAAAAATGGTAAAGCATTGTAATCAGCTATATCAAGCCATAATATTGACACCAGTGTTTTCAAAATTACACCAGCAGCATCTGCAGTTGGCAGAAACTGCAGATACACATCAGTCTCCCTGCCACTTCACCTCCTCACTGAATAAACCCATATTGCACCCCACAGACAAACTTTAGATAACCATATAAGAAAAAGCAGACCTAAAAAGTAAAACAATTGTCTCAGACAGTGGATACCAGTGATTTGTGTCTGATAAACTGAACTTGATTAAACCACATGCTTCTGTAAAATACCTGCCTCACTTTTTTCTCTAGTATCTCATTTTGCTAAGTGTATATGGTTATATCTGGTGCCAAAATCATGTATTTCACCATGGATTTAAGGCTCTCTGAGTTATTGTTTACATTGGCTTTACTTCATTTTCTACCTCTCTCTCTCTCTCTCTATATATATATATATATATATGTGTGTGT
The DNA here is from genome assembly GCF_019279795.1 of Protopterus annectens. Taxonomy (NCBI): domain Eukaryota; kingdom Metazoa; phylum Chordata; order Ceratodontiformes; family Protopteridae; genus Protopterus; species Protopterus annectens. Next base: position 1,367,517,751 of record NC_056737.1, read on the forward strand.
GTGTGTGTGTGTGTGTGTATGTTTGTGTGTGTATGTGTGTGTGTGTGTGTGTGTGTGTGTGTGTGTGTGTGTGTGTGTGTGTGTGTGTGTGTGTGTATTCTTATAAACATTTTTGTACAGGTCTTTTTTGTTCCTTCCTGGACTAGTCACTTCCTTATTCCTATTGTACATTTTATATGAACAATTATCAGGTAAATATACTAAGGGAACATGCATATCCTGTTCATCATTTTTAGTTTTCAGGTGACTACTTTTATTTAACATTTCTTTTTCAGTTGGCCATCATTTTGCCTTTGTTTAGTAGTTGTCATTCCAGTCTGAACAGATCACTTCTTTGGAAAAGTTGTGATAGCATCTATTTACTTTTTTTTAGTAAAGTCCACATTTTAATTTTGTTTCTTTTAAGTACCCATTTTAGTTTTTTTTTTTTTAGCCACAAAATTTCTCTTTTGGCATGTACACATGGTTAATATATGCAGGTTCATAGGTTAGTAGGTTCATAGGTAGGTACTAGGCTATTGGCCCAAGGGCCTAAGTAAGCCTAGCCAACAAGGTTCCCTGGCTTACGCCACCCAAGAAAGTTATTTACCTGTGCCACTGTCAAGCAGAGCCACAGAAGTGATCCCCGGGGTGTATTTCCTATTTCCCATCCACTCATCAAGATTTTTCTTGAAGAGTGCTAATGAGGAACTTTGCTTGACATAGATGGGTAGCATGTTCCAGAGGCTGGGAAGTCTCTGGGACAGAAATCTATCCCTCCAGATTGTCCTGTTTATTGTGGGGGCAAGGTTTAGGTCCTTAGAGCGTGTAGCTCGGAGGGATTGGGATTTCTTTAGGTACAGCATGTCCAACAGCTCTGGGTTTGACATAGCTTTATATGCTAGGCAGAGATCACCTCAGAGTAGGCAATATGCTATGGAGTAAAGCTGGAGTTTTTTGAGACGGTCAGTGTAGGGTATCTATTTGAGGCCAGTAATCCTTTTTGTGAGGTACTTCTGTGGCCTTTCCAGCTGCTGAAGGTGTCTTGTGAGGTACATTCCAAAAGGGCTGTTGTACTCTATAATGGGTCTAAAGAGTGCTGAGTAGAGGGGAATAATGACCTCTTTTTTCCTGGATGAGAACTCTTTTGTGATGAGGTGTGCCACGTAGAAGGATTTCCTGACTACTGTGGTGATGTGATTATCAAAGGAGAGACTACCGTCCACCTGAGTCCCAAGGTCTCTTATCACACATTCGGGGTTAAGTAGACTGCCAACTATGTGGTAGTTCATGGGTACAGAGTTTTTACCAAATGGGATGACAGTGCACATTTTGGCATTGAGCTTGAGGCCATGGCTCTGACACCAGGCACCTGTCTCAGTGACGCCCTTCTGTAGGATGTCCACATCATTTGGGGACTCGACTATGACTTCTAGTTTGCAGTCATCTGTGAACTTCATTAGCCAAAGGCCTTCTGTGTTAGCCTGTACTTCAAAGAAGTAGGTACTAAACAGGACAGGTCCCAGGACTGAACCCTGTGGTACTCCACTTGTCACTGGTTTGAAGTCAGATTTGGAGTCTGCAACTTTTACAGTGTGGGTTCTGTCAGTGAGCCACTTGGCAACCCATCTTGTGATGTAGGGATTTATACCTAGTTTAGTGAGTTTAGCTATAATTCCAGAATGGGGGATGGTGTCAAAAACCTTGGCGAGGTCAAGATAGGCTGTGTGAACCACCTTACCCTCGTCTATGGCTTTGTTGACTGCCTCAAAGAAGTTGATCAGGTTCAGGAGGCATGATCTTCCTTTCACAAACCCGAACTGGGTGGGGTCCAGAGCTTGGAGGTTACCAATGTCTTTGTTTATGAGTTCCATGATGATATGTTCCATGGCCTTACAGACCAGGCCCATAAGGCTAATAGGCGATAGTTCCCGGGATCAGTGATGGCTCCCCCTTTGTGGAGTGGGTTAACTGTTGCAGTGTGCCATTCAGTAGGCACAAAGCCTGACATGAGGCTATGATTGAACATGGTGCTTAGGTGGGGAGCCAGTTCGTTCTGAAGTTTATGTAAAACGCAGCCTGGAATGTTGTCCAGTTCCATGGATGCTGTGTTTTTGCTTTACAGAGTGTAGCTTTTACCTGTGTAGTTGTGATTACAGGGACTCTGCATTCTTCCTGTATAGATATGGGCCCTTTAGAGGGTGAGAGGGGGGTAAAGTTAGCACTGAACCATTCTGACAGGATGTTGGCAATATCAGTTGGTTCTGTAATTTTCATGCCGTTGTGCTGTAACTCAGAGCAGATCTGGGTGTTGCCATTGAGATTCTTGACATCGCTATAGAATGCTTTGTGGTTATCCCTAGAATCAGTGGCGATTTTGTTTTTGTAGCTAGCTTTGGAGGATCTTATAAGGGATCTCAGCATCTTACTGAGGCTGACTAGGAAGCCCCTCTACTCATGGGATTTTACTCCCTTTTGCAACAGTTTCTTCCTTCTGTTGTAGAGTTTGTTTATGGCAGGGGACCACCAGATTGCCTTCCTTTTTTGGAGGGTAGTGTCTTGGTTCTGTTTGGGATAGCACGATCCATGCACTCGTGTAAGTGCTTATAGTGTGCATTTGTGTAGGATTCAGCAGTCATAACTGTATTGTCCATCTGCATGGGTGTCATGAAGTTCGCCACTTCTGTCTTAAGCATGAAGTTGGCTTTAGAGAAATTTTTTTACTGTGGTTTCCTTAATGAAAAAATGCTCACATTATTTCCCATCAATAGTCTCTCAGGTTGCTAAATGCACTGAATATCATTTTAAGACATTTAGCTATGCATTTTCTTTATTGATGCATCTTTCAGTAACACTAGAATGTTATTTTTACCATTGGTATGCCACTAGTTTATTCTTCAGCTGTTCCACTCTATGCAGTTTAGAGCAGCTAGAAAACATTTATGAACTAAAATTATGTGAATGACTACTTCCTCAATCCAACCAGTCCCTGCCTTCTAGATTTATATACATGCTTATTCATTTGTTTGTCTATGTATATATGTCACAATAATCCTAGCCACAAACAATGGCAATGCAACATTGCAGCCACTATTGTTGAGGAAGCACGGGAGTAAAACTATACAAGAGGTAATAAAGTATTAACAGCTATATTGTTCCTTGCTTTATAGAATGGCATTTTATGTTAACAGTTTCTTCTTGGTAAAGCTGCCATTACAATTTGTAAATTGTAAGTACTTTTAGCTTATAAAAGTGTGCACTTGATGTTGACATATTCAGTCTTCCAAGCAAAAATGTATCAAGAATTTTTGGCAAAAATTCTTTGGAGGGAGGCTTAACCCAGCAGGCAATAAAACAACAAAAATATCATATTCAGGAGGCTAAACTTATAATCTACAAAACAGGCCTAATCTCATTTCTTTCCATTTTTTTATAAACACCTTTTACTATTTTGTTTTATAGAGCTGGGAAACTTAAAACCATTCTGCGGAGTGTGTGTGTGTGTGTGTGTGTGTGTGTGTGTGTGTGTGTGTGTGTGTGTGTGTGTGTGTGTGTGTGTGTGTACGTGCGTGTGTGCGTGTGTGTGCACATGTGTATTATATATATATATATATATATATATATATATATATATATATATATATATATCGGAGCACTACAGAATCCTGAAAGCCCAAAATCCTGAAGACTAAAATCCTGAGACCAAAATCTCGAAAGTTCAAAACACTGAAAACTCAAAATACTGAAAACACACAGGATACCAACACTTACTATATTCCTTCCAGCACAAGTACATATAGAAACAAATAAAACACAAACCATATTACTCTTCTCCAAGTATATGAAGGGGGGCAAGCCCCCCTGCATCCCCCCATGTGGGGGGCTCTGCCCCACACTCCTCCTGCTACTTAAATATATCATCTCCAAAAATGCACTTAGTGTAGTTGAAGGGTAATATGCTTCTGTATGTACTTGTGTACTTCAAGATTTTGGTCTCAGGATTTTCGTCTTCAGGATTTTGGACTTTCAGGATTCTGTAGTGCTCCTATAAAAAAAAAAAAAAAAAAAAATATATATATATATATATATATATATATATATATATATATGTATATATATATATATATATATATATATATATATATATATATACATACATACATACATGGGGCTACTTCAGTAGACCGACCGCTTACTTACCTGACACCCAGTTGCCTGAGACGAGAAGACCGACAACTTCACAAGACTGACATCCAGAAGACCGACGTTTCACATGAGGTAAGTAACCACTTGGCCATCCCGATTAAAGTAACTAAACTAAGCAAAACTAAACTCACCCACACCCCCCTTTCTAAATATACCAACTCCGAGAATGCACTTCCACGGGGATAAGGGTCAAAGTTCAACAGTATGGTCAAGCAGTTACTTACCTCAAGTGAAATGTCGGTCTTCCGGATGTTGGTTTTGTGAAGTTGTCGGTCTTCTCATCTCAGACAACTGGGTGTCAGGTAGGTAAGAGGTCGGTCTACTGAAGTAGTTTAGACTGCAACATCTGCAGGCTGGAGCCTGCTCTTGCAGGAAGGACAGGACATTGGCTCTCTTGTGGTGCTCTTGGCTGGCATTAACGAAGCTGGAAACTCTGCATGTACTTGTTTATATACTAAGGGTGTGGGTGTGTGTGTGTATGTGATGCCCCAGTAGCTTGGAAATCAGGAAATATACCGGGTGGCTAGACTCAAACTTTGTACCTTGGGAGTAGGTAGCAAGGGCTTGAATTCCCTACCCACCATCACTTGTGAAATTTTTGCCTCATTTTTGTTCTGTTCCTCATAAAAATCTGTGTTTTTCTGGATTTTGAATTCACTAAATAATGACAGGCATTTGAATATGAGACTTCATATCCTTCAGAAAGTACATGATAATAAAAAGCCTTGTATTCTAGCAATTTCCTGTTTATAAGATCGATATTAGAAATTTGTACCTATTTTTGGTGCTGTATTCCCCCATTATTGGTTTTGTCTAGGTGTTTAATGCTAAGAAGTTGACAGCTATGGTGAGAACTGAATTCACTAAATGATAGCCATTTAAGTTTCAGTCTACCTGTCTTTTAAGAAACAGCTGTTATGGCATAGTGGTATGTTGTTCTGACTATAGTGCATGGGGTCCTGGGTTTAAAACTTGGCAGTGAAATGCATGGTGGTAACACAGCATTTTATTCTATCAACTTTCCAAGATTATACAAGCAATGTTTAAAATGTGTCCTAGTTTTTGGCCTTTTGTCCACCCCCAATACATTTTGGCTTTTTCCAGACCTCTTGTGTTTCAAAGATGAGACATACAGTTCAGTGCTGAGTGCATTTTACAAAGAGCTGAGAGCTTGAAGAGAAGTTTAGTGCTGCTTATGCGTGGTCTGCTTGTGTTGTTAATATCACAACAGGTAGAATACTTGCTTTTGATGCAGAAGACTGTGATTCTACTCCCACAGTATATAGATGCATAGCGTTGTTGCCTCACAGTAAGACGCTGTCCAGTTCGATTCTCAGCTAGAGCGTCTTCTGCGTGGAGACATCCGTGAATGGGCGTACCTTCGTTGAAGGTTGTGCATCAGGGCTGGTAACTCTGCACGTAAAATTCAACTACCAATCATTAGCGGATCGGAGTTCCGCTGTGGTGACCCCTAATCGGGAAAAGCCAAAAGACACAATAACAACAACTGATACTGTACTGTGTTGTACTTTTAAAGGGTGTGGATGTTGCAGTCCTGATAATGTCCTCTTTGGTGGAGATACCTAGTAACAATGAACCTGTTATCAGTTTGCCATCCATTCCCTATTGAAATATTACCAGCTTATCATTTTTTTCAATGTAGCATAGGCCATTTATTTCTCAACAGCAATAGGTACTTTATTTGTTGATGAAACAATAAAATATAAAGTTGTGTGCGCAACTTCTTCATTAGTTACAGATCTCTTTAATTTGGTATTATTTTAATGACTTTTACTTCTGCAGAGATTGTGCATATTTACTGAAACTGGTGGATTGTAGAAGTTTGAGTAGACTTTTATGATGGAAATTTTCGGAATTGTGCAGTTTTGTCATTATTGGTGCATGCCTTTTGTTTCATTGTTTACTGGAAAAATGTTCAAAACAATACATTTAAAATGCCCTCTAACAACTGTACTGTGTTATACAAGGGATATAATTTAATACAATCAGGAAGGTGTATCAAAGAACACATGTATGTTTCCTGTGCAAGAGGCCTATGATTTGAAAACAGCCCAAAGTTAATCTTTATCTGCCACTGACCAGATATATTTTCTTTGAATGTGGGTTTTGATGCTGTTTGAATTAATGTGAGTTTCAAGGGCAGAGAGGTTTTAATGCTAAGTCTGTTTTCATTTTGAAACTGTATTGCTTTGTTTAGCAAATGTCTATTAGTGTTTCTGCTGTAAAATGTAAAATAAAACTTTTAAATGAAATCCAAATCATTGTAGAAGTAAAGCAGTATGCACATTACAGTGTTTGTGTTAAATGGGGCAAAATAGCCAAGTAATGGAACATTGGAATAGTTGCAGGGGGGAAGCCCCATTTGACCATGGTACAATGGAAATCTTCTATCTCTCCCTTCCTACCCACCTGCACAGGTGTGCTTCAAGGTTCTGTTCTAGGTCCTCTACCTTTCAATATATATATATATATATATATATATATATATATATATATATATATATCAACTTCCACCACAGCATCCCTGAGTCCTCGCTAATCCAGTACACAGATGACTCAACAATCATCTGCTCAGCTTTCTTCCCCTCTGATCTACTCTTAAAAACCCAATTAGCCTTCTCTAAAACAGAAACCTGGATGCAAAGCAATCACTTAGCCCTAAATGCTAATAAAACTAAACTGCTGATTTTTTCTCCTTCTAGAAACTCCACTATCAACAAAAACTCATTCTCCATTCTCAGCCAAAATAACATCCCCATTGAAATTGTATCCAATACCAAACTGCTCGGTATTACCATTGATGAAAATCTTAAAATTTGACACCCATATCCAATCCACCATCAGAATAAAACCACCAAAAACTAGGCCTCCTGTACAGACAAAACCATTATCTCAGCCTATCCACCAGACAAACCTTCTCCTCCTCCTACCTTCTCCCCTCTCTTATGTATGGTGCTCCTCTGTTAAGCAATCTCCAGCTCAGCCTACAATCCAAACTCAAATCCTGCTACCATAAAATAAGCAACTTTGCAGCCAGTTCTAAAAACTCAACCCACTATTGCTACTCTCTCCATTCCCTGCAATGGCTCAAACTACCCAATTACTTGAAATTCCTTCAACTTACCACTGCTCACAAGCTTATCGTCAAGCTTTCCAACTGCCCCTCTCTCACTACCACCTTAACTCCCTACAAACCCATCCGCTCACTCAGATCAGAAAACCAAAACCTTCTACAACTCTACAAACTTTTCAGACCCCCCTGGCCAACTCCTGCTATCCAGCTCCATAGCCAAACATGGGAACTCTCTTCCTCCACCCCTTTGCAACATTTCTAACCATACCAACTTCAAATCGCTCTTTTTTTACCATCTATCTTCAAAATGGGCATGCCCATGTCACGCTTCAGCATAACTCCCTCACTATACTTTATCTTCACCTTTCTCACTTTCATCTTCACTCACATTCCTTCCCTATTTCTCACATCATAACTATTCCTACAAACACATCCCACCATACGGTTCCTGACCTTCTACTACTGCACCTTGGATAACTTAATTAACTGTCTCTTGTTCCAAATTAAACAAATTATGTATATACTACATTTTCACATAATATCCCTCTACCTGTATGTCCTAGCATGATTGTATATTACCCCATCTGTATTGTGCTGGATTCTCAGCCTGACCATAATGCAGCACTGCTTAATGTATTAATAGACTGAATTATGCTATAATATGTATGTATGAATAATTATGTATTCTTAGGCTGACGAGCATGTTTCTTTTTACTAAGTTGTGTATGTCCTTTATGTATCTTTGGAGCTTTTCTCCTGGGGCCTCCACTGAAAACAGGCTGTTCTTGGCCCAGTGGACTGCCCCGGTCAACCTACCACTTAAATAATAAAATAAATAAATAAATTACAAGGTAGAATTGGTCACCCTTTATAAGGCCCTTATAGCAGCTGATAAGTAAGGATGGTTGGTGCAGTGATAACTACCTCATATTCTGGGCAGAAGGGGGCATGGCTAGTAAACCTGTGCCAGCCTTCCCCTGGAGTATCTGTCTGTTTATATATAAATCAAATCTCAAAGTGTGCATGTGTGTCAGCTACTTGGACAGGGACACAAAGCACTGTTTGGACAGAGAGGGAGCTGGAGGTTTTGGCTTGACCACTCGGCTGAGATCTTAACTTTATAGCTGTGCCAGTGGATAATCTTACTGGGGATCTGGAGAGAGGGAGAACCCCCCCCCCCCCAACTGACTATGATCTGTGTGTGCTCTTAAGGGAAATTGTACTTTACTGTGTATGTACTTGTCATCCTCCCAATGTAAGTGTTCTTCACTGGTGCTAGTGGTGAGGATTGAGGCTCCTTGATTACTGGGCCAGTGCAGGCACATCACATATTAATTGTTTGGCAGTGGTGGGATAGCCACATCACATATTAATTGGTTTGTAGTGGTGTGGATATTGAATTCATGTAGCTTGTGTACAGTGGTCACAGAAGGTTTTTGTACTCTTAATCAGCCATGCAGTGAACATTCAGAGCTCATATCACTATTGTTTTATTTTTTTTTTGTTAGCTTAGTCAGGTAGAGCAGGCAAGCATGTCAGTAGAGGAGTATGGCAAGCTGACAAGGAGCCATTTGGCTCAGATGTGCCAGGCTAAAGGACTGGTGCATGCCAACCTAACTAAAGCAGACATGATTGCAGCTTTAGTCACAGCTGCATCACAGAATAACAACCAGGAAGACAATCAGACTGGCCGTGGAGATGTACAACTCTCAGATAATGGACAGCTCAACCTTACAAATCTGGTTGGAGTTAACGAGACTTGAGTTGGAGGCCAAGCATTTGGAAATAGAAGCTGCAGAGAGACTGAGGCATCTGGAGGCTGTGGAGGGTGAGTGGCAGAGTCAACATGAAAAGGAGATGCTGACTCTTCACCAGAGTCATGGAAGTAATGGGGAAGGAAGTAACCAAACCCCAGAAGCAACAAAGGTCAGTAAATGTCTTCTACAATTTACAGAGGGGGATAATTTTGATAGTTCCATTCATATTTTTGGGACGGTATTTAAACAGTATAATGTTGACCAAGGGCTCTGGGTACGGTTCCTGACCTTCTTATTCCACAGTAAAGCTGTAACTGTTCTTTCCAAACTGTCTGATACTGACTGTTTAAAGTATAGTGTTGTAAAGAAACTTTTGCTAGAATTTTTTAAGTTAACACCTGAAGCTTATAGGAAAAAGTTTTGTGAGGACAGATGCAAGGCAGATAAAAGTGTGTGTGAATATGTTGCTGAACTAAGCACTTATTTTCATAGGTGGGTGAGTGGATGTCAGGTCACCACTTTTGAAAGGCTGGCAGAGCTTTTGGTGAGGGGAACAAGCCCTTAGCACTTTACCTGAGGACATGGGAATATGGTTAACTGATAGAAAATGCACTACTGCAGATGAGTTGGACAAGAAGGGAGACCTATACCTAGCAAGCAGGGCATCACTGCACAGGAAAAGGACACCCAGTGCTGCACATAGGACTAAGAGAGCCCATGGTTGGCAGCCAAGACTGCCCCAACAGAGTCCACCAGTAGCAGGGGAAGCCACTAGTCCAGGTACATGTCCAGAGCCTAGGGTTAAATATTTTAAATGCAGCCAGTGGGGCCATGTAGCAAATAGATGTCCATGGAGGCAAGATGGGGAACAAAAGGTGGGAGAGCCAGTAATTGGAAACGACAAAATGCCAACCGTAGGTTGTCTCAAAACAACAAGGGTACAAAACTACCACAAGAGGTTATATCCTATCTTAGTAAATGGGAAAGAGGCCATTGCTAAGAGAGACACAGCCTCTGACCTAACCATTGTGAAGCCTGCAATGGTTACAGAGGAGCACTACTTGCTTGGGCAGTCTACTCCAGTCAGAGCTTTAGGAGGGATCCCATTCGAAATACCTTTGGCTAGGGTTCACTTTGACTGGGAGGGTGGAAAAGGAAGCAAGCAAGTAGGTGTGTTTGAGGATATCCCTGCAGATGTCCTGATAGGGAATGATTTTTATAATGCAGTACCATGTGTGCATGCAGTTACACGCAGTCAGGTTTTGAGACAAGCATGTGGGTCTGGTAGCCTGGGGGAAATCCAGACAGACCACAGACTTGCAGCCAGGACTGGTGAGGTGGTTACTTCAGGGAGGGAGCTACCCTGTAGCAGTGAGAATGAAGGTGAGCCACAGCTACTTGTGGGTACTGATGTTCCCTTGGACAAAGTGACTGTAAGGGCAGAGGTGAGCAGTAATACCTAGGCTGACAGTGAGGCACTGCTGTCAGAGGATACCAGACTTCCTGTGGAAGGGGAGCTGGGAAGGGTTACAAAGAGAGAGATGAGAAAGGCTCAGCTTTCAAACCCTACATTACAAGGCCACAGGGAGGTAGCTAATGAGGCACCTGATTCTTAAGGGAAGGGGGAATGTGTATACTAGGACAAATGGTTACTGCATAGTGAGTGGACCCCTGAGGGAGGGTTAGAGGGTGAGAGAATACAGCAGTTGGTAGTGCTCAGAGCATATGTATTTGGTGACACTGTATAAGCCAGTCCTAAATAGCCTTAAAAGTCTTGGTCACACTTACGATTTGGATGATAGTAAAATTACACAGTAGAATTGGTCACCCTTTGGAAGGGCCTTATAGTAGCTAATAAGTAAGGTGGTTGGTGACAGTGGCAACTACCTTATAGTTTGGGAAGAAGGGGGCATAGCTAGTAAACCTGTGCCAGCCTTCCCCAGGAATGTCTGTCTGTTTGTATATAAATTAAATCTCACTGTGTGTGTGTGTGTGTGTGTGTGTGTGTGTGTGTGTGTGTGTGTGTGTGTGTGTGTGTGTGTGTGTGTGTGTGTGTGTGAGCTACTTGGGCAGGGACATGAAGCACTGGTTGGACAGGGAGGGTGCTGGAGATTTTGGCTTGACCACTTGGTTGAGATCTTAACCCTATAGCTGTGCCAGTGGGGAATCTTATTGAGGATCTGGAGAGAGAGGGAGAAACCAGCCCCAGACTGACTGTGTGCTCTTAAGGGAAATTGTACTTTACTGTGTGTGTACTTGAGGCTCCTTGATTACTGGGCCAGTGCAGGGTCAGATATACTTTATCTTCATTTAAACAATCTACACAGTATTACATTTCTTTACAGTTGATTATACTGTAATGACTAGAATATAAGCTTTGTGGCCCACTTGGCAGGCATACCTTGTCGCACACCATAGGTAGATTATCAGTATGATTTATGGAAATAAGAAGGTCGAAGACTCTTCTAAAAATCATTAGTGGTAAACCGAGAAGGAAAGAAATAAAAATCATAGAATCCATCATCACTGATTTCAAAATGCTACCCAATACTGTAAATCACAAGGCATGATTTACTACAAAAGAGGAAATAACTTTCTAGCATTCACCATTCCATTAGCCAGTACATGAAGAATTGCAATCTCTGCCTCATACATTTAGGTATTTCCTTATTCATCTGTTTGCCTGTGCCTATTTATATTGGAATAGTTCCAATAATGTTGGAGGACATAATTTTAAAGAGCAGTAAGTGCTATGCATGCTCAGTTACAAGCTCTCCTATTTTTTAGATTACGTGCTCAGCTGCCAGTTGACATTTTTGTGCCACCTGGGTCCTGCCACAAGATGATTGTCTACAATAATCATGAACTATAAGACAGTATGTTTTATTCTTCCTTGTCTTTGAAATGACAGATGAAAAATAGGTATTAGCTATGAATATCCAAAAGAAGAAGAAGCAGTTTAAGAGTGCATGTGTACAGAACTTCTAACCACAACTTCTGTACCAGCCTTAATTTGGATGAGATACTTTGTGAAGTTCCTATATTAATTAAAGTGCTACTTCATGTAAAAGAAACTGCAAATTGTTACTATTTTTTCTGTATTAACCCCATTTCAGAGAAACTGCTAAGAACTAAACCCCATTTCTATTCTTTCTACCCTGACCTGCATTATCATACAATTATATACAAAATGTATAATTTTTACGTAAAAGTTTAATGACAGCTCTGTAGCTATATTTGATTCAAGCCATCCATGTATTTGTATTTGTGATTTTGGAGTGAAAGTTTGTATTTATATTTGTTCTGTTACACTATGTGGTAAACTAATCTGCTTTGTTTATTTGTTTATTATTTTGAACAGGTTATTGGATTTTGTAAAGCTTGTTGCTTTTGGTTATATTTGTGGTTTTAGCTTCTTTCACTAATTCTGTTGTCCCGGTCCCCTTCAATAACACTCATCACACCAAATGACATTTGACGACCTTTATTAAATTTCCATAACATAGCTCTGATCACCAGTTCATTAATTACAACTATTCACGATATCATTGATTCTAAATACAGCATAACATCCTTGTAATGCTAATCAGGGCAGCGTACCTACTCACCCTGCCCCAGTAAGCAGCGTCCATACCTCTGCTCACTTACTTTACTTATGAAGCAGCATACCATCTCACTTCATACGCCGTTCATTGCAATGTTAATCAGGGCAGCGTACCTACTCACCCTGCCCAACAAGCAGGGTCCATACCTCTGCTCACTTGTTTTAATTATGAAGCAGTGTCCCAACTCACTTCATACACCATCCATTGAATTACCTTCCACCAAATAAGCACCATCCTTACCTCAGCTTGCTTATCTATTCAGCAAGCTTCCCCCAACTACTCATTTCCTTTCCCCAGATCCTTGAAATGAACATCCAGACACCAGAGGGGGAACAGAAGAGGGCAAGCCTATCCCTCTTCTCCGCCAACCAGCCTGACCAGGCTGTTCCCCCTTCCTTCTCCCCAAAATTGTTCAACCCACTACTTCCCATAAAGGGAAGAGTCAAGCCAAACATCATTTGGTGTACCCATCATCTGTAAAGCACCTTATAATCCAGTCATAGACCCCTTTGCCATGCCATCACTGACACACACCCTAATGAAACTAAATAAAGTAGAATTACCGTGACCCTGCTGTAACACCGGAACATCCACACCAAGAGAACACATAACCTTTTAGCCTGCTGCCTTCAAAGCTGAAATCATGGCTCAACCTGAAAGTATTGACAGCCTATAACCACAACAAAACCACCAACTATAACCCCTTGAACTCAAGATGGCACCCAGTCAAACAACTAGTAGCAAGTCTCACACCCAAGACCCTGTTAACCATAGCATATCACCTAAGTCCACCCACTACCCAGTTTTATATGTGCAAACAACTTCCTTATCATAGGGAACAGTCTAACCCCAAATTTAATGTCCTACCTTAGCTGGCAGAAAGCCAGCACCCCTTGACCTAGTTCCTGAAAACACGCCTATGCTCAGCAACAAAATACTCTACATGCACAGCCATAAACACCCCCAATTTACTCATTAACAAACCATTTTCAACTCTTGTTTGACCCTGGTCTTTCCCCTCGAGAGCTCTTTCCTTATATTACCTATACCACTAGTAGACAATTAAGACCTGTCCTACCATTGCCTTATCTTGCAACCAAGTTTCCTTTTCCTTTTCTTTTCCTTCCCCTGTAACAACGCACCCAGTTTCTGAAAACTACCCCAACAGTTACCTACCTACCATGCTTCCTATAACCCTATCTACAGCATTCACCCAAACCCCAAGTGAAATGATCATTGTGCTATTCTGTAAAACCTTAACCTGGTATGTAACAAACACTACCTACTCAAGGGACAAATTTGTCACCCCAAAGATACCACCCATTAGGAACAACTCCAGCATCCTGTCAAACACCTCATTGGCTCTTCCCCCACCTATGGATCAAACAACTGTATGATCCCCACACTCCCCATAACTGTCCCCAATCGGTTTTCCCCTTAGCCCCCCTACCTATACCTTCCTTACTTGCCCCTATACCAACACGATAATCAGCTCTCACTAATTAAACACAGTGCTCTATCATGTCTTACTAAGGTGATTACTCAGACCCTCCTTGTGCCCTATTCCAGAGGCAAGAACATCCATCCTATCAAAACATCACCTTTCAAATCCCCTTTCCAATCCACTGCATGATGCCTTCTGCACTTCAGCAATCTGTAAGGAAAAGAAAAACAATAAATTCTATGTGCACAGATACCACTAATTAACATGGAGGCACTGACAAGGTCCCCTGTCACCCCAATACAAACTCAAATGCCTGTCCTTCTCTGACTAGCAGTGTAAAATGCTCTACCAAACTCAACTTTGTAATCCACTTACTTCCGTCAGTAACTGTTGCCCACTTGTGCTCCCCATGTGTAATCTCCTTGCTTGCCACCTCTTCCATCATCTGCAAATTCACTGTGTATTGCCACAACTGGACTCAGCACACCACCATCTACAAATAAAAGGACAAATTAAAGCCTCTAATATGTAAAGAGAAGGCTCCACTTTATACCCACCTATTCCAAATTACAGCCACAGCATTCCAAGATCACATCTGCAAGAAAAAAACAGACATGTAAATCATCCAAAACACATAACACACATTCCAAGACATCTTCAAGGAGAAACCTACCTGCCCACCAAAAGGAATGTACCATCGCCACTCACATCTCACAAAACAGCCATAACTGCAGCTATGCTTCCAATGACCCTGACTGCCCAAAATAAATTTAAATACCAGACGAGTATGCTAAAACTAAACCCCACACAAATGGACCTATCAATATCCACCCCCGTGCAACCTTGCAATTCCAAACCAAATCAATTAGCACCCTATATACGTCAGACTAGCTTGTAATGTAAAACCATCTGCCTAGCTCCTAACCTTCCATCTCCAAATGAGGCACAATAACCAACATAATGCAAACCAATGGGCACCATGCAACAAACTTAGTAACCATGTAACTGCTCACAAAAATACCATCAGGTAGTATTTAAATATCCCTCTTACAATTTTCTGAATGGTCTGAAGTCCACATCTCAAATGCCTGTCAGTATTTCTGACCACAGCTTAAAGCTTTACTATAACTTCTGCCATAAACAAAAGAATGCTTATCCAAACGTTGTGGTACTTTGGCTGAGTCACTTCTAATTCCCTCAACATATCTGACTGCCCTTACTCTCACAAAGCTAGCTACCTCAGTACCCTTACACGATAACCAATTAGCCAATGATTGTGCTCTGTAAAGCTGTATAACCACACTCGAGGAGGTACAATTGTTAAGAGTTGCGCAAGTTAAAACTAAACACCAACCCCATATGGAATAAATCAACACGATGCAGCAAACCTAATAACCAACTGACAGCTTACAGAATACAATCAAGTATTATTTAAATATTCTTCTTACAAACTTAAATGGTTGATAGAACAGGTTGCAGTAGCATGTATATCCAGAATGGTACACATCCATCCAGGAATTATGCTGTTTTTATAACCCCAATGAGAGAGACACATTCATGGACACCAAATCATATAGTCTCACTCATGCCACTGCAAGAACTAAGCTTAACAGATCCATACTGTTTAATATAAAATAGAAACAGGTCCTACTTCTCTATACATTTCCCACTTGTGCCAGCAATCATCATACAACTAGATATACAATGGACAACTGTTCACAAATTAAATCTAAACAGATTATAAACCTATTTGTCCTTCTGTCAAATCACATCATTCACAATGTTTACAAAACACAGATGTTCCCCTGTCAAATCTTCTGACAAATCAACTGACAGATTTGGTCAAAGCCACTACTAAAAATGCCATACATTAGAACTTGGTGCAAAGCAACAAAAAGGCACACCTTTTAAGTATCACTCCTACAACTGTAGACCGCTGATTGAATAACATGTTATGCGTTAGCATGAATTTCCTATGGGGATTAGAAATCTGAAACTAAAATGACTGTCCTCCATTTCTGCATTGAACCATCAACAATTTTCCAGTGATTTGACAGCAAACAATAATGGTATAACAGAAATGTGAAGCAGAAATCTTACATTGACTGCCACACAGCAATGACCCACCGTGATCATCAGCTCCACCCTCAAGCCAGCACCGATCAATCAACTAAGTTAAAACAATACAAATCTTCCCAGCCTAAACCAGAACATGCAATGTAACATCCCAACCCCTCAGAATTACCACATGCCTCCCCACTCCTCCTTGTCAGCCATGCTGAGAAAAAAAAAAGTTCTACATACATTGCACAAGTTGTACAAAATATAGCCTACTGAGGTGCAATAAATCCACAGGGACAAATAATGAAATGCCAAGGAAATCCATATCATTAAGACGACTGTTACCAGTACACCATGCATGCATGGGGAACAACCTTCACTTGGAGATCCCTAGCCTGCGAAATCACCCAGCCTCAGAGAACTGCCCCAGAAGAAAGAAGTCGAAGTAATTGCTTTCAATGAAAATAAAGTCAGACTTTGCCATAACTAACTAAACAAATAATGCTATACTGCTATAAAGCGTCCACACAGTACCTCCACTCACCACAGCCACCATTGCTATAACACACCTGAACGTCCATCATTCATTATTTGACAACAAACTCAAAGCCTGCAAAATATACATCCGCCATTTGGGTACTATCTGAGCTAATAAGGGCACTGTCATCAATACTCACTGACTCATAACCCCGCTAAATAAGGCTCTATGCAAACACCCTACTCTTCAGGGGTGCAAAGTGAAACACCAACAAGTGAGTTTCTATGTCTGTAAACCATTCGTTTTGAACATACATAAGTAGATAATGCCGATGTGCATAATTAACCAATTAATAGTGTCCTCCTATATAAGTTATGATCCCCTCAGGCCATCCCAGCGATGCCAGAACCACAAGCTCATTTTTAATATTAAACACTGAATGGTTGTATGTACATGCTGTGTAACCTCTCCTGCCAGCAAGGACCAACGACAAGACGGCAGTTTTACATTTATCATAAGTTGAGCTTAAGAAGAAGGAAACTACAAACTGGTTTCTTTCCTCAATAGCTCAGTCTAATGAAACACAAACTTGAAGTTGTTAATACTGTGATTTTGGTTTAAAGCACCAGAAAACTGCTCCTCACCCAAAGAACAGTCCGACGTGGGTTAGTAGTGAAGTTAACAGACACAAAACCTGGTACCAGGGTGAACACCTCTGCCTCTACCAATGCAAGACAAAGCAAAGTGCGCCATGAGCATCAGTCGCGGCAGTTGACAGCCAGCTCCAAGCACCCACGAAATAACTCTACTACAGGCAGCAAGACTCACCCTGCCATTATGTTCCGCATATTCTTGCCCCCGTTCCTCATATGAAAGCCGGAAGCCATAGAAATAACCCCAACACAACCACCGCAACACACATGCAGACTTCCACAGCAACCTTTCCAAAAGCCAGATCAACAACCATGCCAAACCTCCTAAAATGTTTCTTCCTTTTTTTTTTTTTTTTTTTTTTATTTAACGGAGTTCCGCCCAACTAGAGGATGCAACCCTCCTGACAGCAATAAAACCCCCGTTTCACAGATAGGGTAAAAGGCAACTACACTGAGCCCAATGCAGCCATAACAACTCTGAAAACCCCAACACACCACCCTCCAATGATTGGAGAACACCATCAGCAAGCAAATACCGAAATCACTTTTTCTTTCTTTTTAATAATAATAATAATATATATATATATATATATATATATATATATATATACTACGCAAACTGAAGACACAGCAAAAGCCCCACCCCCCATGACTGGACTGGACTGGACTGAACACAAGTTATCATTACCAACCTCTGTAATTGAGTCCCATTCGCCTCCTCTATACCCCACCACTCTAAGGCCTACCCGACCACTCTTCTCTTCAGGTCGTCACGGACGAGAGCCTGCTGTAGCAAGCAAGTTCACACCAAAATGTGATTGCCTGACCCAACTACACTAGACTAAACCTCTCAAGCCCCTCCCCATCGTTATGTCATTTCCTCTCAACCATCCCTTCCTCCACTTAACCCTTTCACCTCCCCAATCCACTTAACTCCCCCTAACATCAACCTAACCCCCCCCCCGAAGATGCCCTGGGACAACTTAGTTTGTTGCCAAAGTTAATTTCTTTAAAAATAAGTGACTAAAACTGCTTTCGTAAATTTGGATCTGTAAATATGAATGCATACTCCACTTCTTACCTCAATTTGCTTATTCCTAACATCCATCCATACGGGTCTATATCATGTTGTCAAACTTTTAAAAGTTCAGACACCATATGGTCGACCCTATATGTTCGAACTTTAAAAGTTCGAAAATGTAATAAAAAAACCCACAAAAAAACTTACCTGAAGGTTATAAGCAGGGGGGCAAGCACCCCTGCAATTCCCACACCCCCCTGCTACTTAAATATACCAAGTCTGAGATCGCACTACCTTGCCGGAAAGGGAAAGTTTCCCTTACCCCTATTCTACTACCTACATTTAATAGCACCTATTAGCTTTCATCTGGCATTCTCCCATCCCCCCTTCCAGTACCTTTACCTCACCACTCTATCTTCTGGTGTTGCATCACCAGGTAAAACAGTTCCTTCACTCACTAGCTGAATCACATATAATGATATACTCCTCTTTACTACCCTCTTGTTCACACCCCTCTTGTTCACACCATACCTCCTTACCTTGTATGAAAACCAGTTTCTTATGGGATTTCAGGTCCCAAAAGGCCATACTATCACCCCAGCTGTAAATCCTTCCACCTTCAACCATACTTACAGTACCAGATCCTATCCAACATCTTGTTCAGTCTATCAACATCTCAACCCCAGGCACATTAGCTCTAGATCCAAACACTACCACAAACTAATAAACAAATTCCTGAAGTTCATCACCAAGTATAGACTCAACCTAATACTTGGTGGTGATATTCACCAACCCTGCCCCACTCACTTCAGATACACATACCCCTCTACTTGTAATCTAAGCTACAAACCTACAATTTATAGGCCAACTAACTCTCTCCTAGTCTGTCATCTCAATATTAGAAGCATTAATAACAAGGTACATGAATTGCATGCACTTCTGGATGTCCACTCCTGAGATTCTCTGTTTATCTGAAACCTGATTAAAACCTAACACTAAAGACAATGAAGTGTTACCACCTGGGTACAACATACACAGGCTGGATCGTGCTTCGAGGAAGGGGGGTGAGGTAGCTGTACTCTATAAATCTGAGTTGAATGTCACCATAGATGTAATACAACCTCCTCAGATTAATAACTCTGAGATTCTTGCCACCAAATTGCAACTTAATAAAATAAATGCATTAATATCATCTGTATGTACATTCCCCAGGTAACAATATATCTACATTTGAAGATATCCTGCACTGGTTATCATGTCACTACCCCCAAGAAACCCTACTACTTGGAGACTTTAACATAGACTGGGGCACCTGTTCCTTAGAATCCCCAACCACCCATATTAACCTGCATGCATTTACACAAATCATATCCACCCCTACCAGGATAGGTAAACCCAACCAAAAAGAAAGTCTACTTGACTGGGTACTCATAAACAGTCACCCCCAACTGTACACCTCTGGTACCCTCCTTAATGGCCTAAGCGATCACCTTCTCACATATGTAATTAAGCACAAAACCATTAATTCCCAACAACCCTTACTCAGAAAGGTTAGAAACAATAAAAACTTTGATCCTGCCAAATTCCAACAAGAACTAAACTCATGTAATTGGTCTATTCTAAAACACCTCCCCTTAGAGGAAGCAGTAGCATACTTTAACAACAAATTCCTTGAGATCCTTGATTTGCATGCACCTGTTCGTTCAAAGAGAACCAAGGCAAAAACTGCACCATGGCTTTCTATAGAGTCTAAACTCAAAATTACCCTTAGAAACAAAGCATGGGCTTTATGGCGTTCTTCTAAAGACCCTCAAGATCACATTAAATACAGGCAATCCAGGAACGAAACCAAAAAATCAATTTTACAAGACAAAAAACAATACTACTGTAATTTACAGACAGTAAATCAAAATAACCCTCAGAAGTTTTGGGCAGGTTTAAATAATCTACAACATCCTGGACAAACTTCAACCCCAGTCCCTGCTGCTACTATTGATAAAACCCCTGAAGATGTTTCTGATAGTTTTAACCAATTCTTTACTGAGACAATTCAAGCCCTAGCTAGCCAACTACCTCCTAGCTCCCCTGATCCTGAAAGTAGCACCCCTAGAAACCTACTTGCATTCAGCTTCCAACCAGTCGCCACTTCACTTATCCATACCTTGATCAAAAAATTAAAACCCACTACACTTTCTGCTGATCAACTCCCTGCCGAGTACCTACAAAAATCAGCTGATGCTATTGCTTACCCGTCTCAATACTAATCAATCGAACCATAGTAGAAGCTAAAATTCCCACCATCTGGAAAATATCCTATGTAATCCCACTTTACAAAGGAGGCAGATCTACTGAATTCTCCAATTATAAGCCAATAGCTATACTCTCTCCACTTGCAAAGATTATGGAAAAATGTATTCATAGACAATTCATGCACCACCTAATCCAAAATCGCCTTATGGCAGACACTCAGCATGGCTTCCGTCCTCATCACAGCACTACTTCAGCCCTCCTAGCCTTTACTAACACCATAAACCATAATCGCAACAATAATTATATATCCTCAGCCCCCTTTTTGGATCTTTCCAAGGCATTCGATATGGTTGATCACCAACCTTTAATCCACACCCTGCAAACATTCTGTCTAGATACTGGAGCCCTCCAATGGTTTCAATCCTACCTGAATGGTCGACAGCAGGCTGTCCTCTGGCAGAACAAACTCTCTAACCTTCTACCTAACACCCTCGGAGTACCACAAGGCTCTATACTAGGGCCCTTGCTGTTCTCCATCTTCATTAACGACCTTTATACTGTCATCCCAAAAGTCAGCTGTATCCAATATGCTGATGACTCTACTCTGATTTGCTCAGCCACATCTCCAGTAGAGTTATGGTCAGCTACCCAGATCACCTTTAATACAATAGAAAACTGGCTTTCTGAACATCGTCTGATCCTAAATCCCAAAAACTAAAATGCTGTTATTTTCACCAACACGTAGGTCTACCGCTTTCACCTTTACCATAAAATCAAATGATGGCACAATAATCTCCCTGACCCATCTACAAAACTATTAGGTGTCATCATAGACAATAATCTCAAATTTGACCTACATGTTAACCAAACTATCAAAACCATCAATAAAAAACTAGGGTCACTTTACAGAATAAAAGCCTTCCTAACCCCTCCAGCTAAAATTGCCATAGCTCGCTCTCACCTTCTTTCAACCCTTCTGTATGCTTCCCCTCTACTCTCGAATTTGAACAAGACTGTCCTTAACAAACTCTCAATTTGCTATAACCACATTGCCAGGTTTGCCACTGGGCTGCCTTTTAAGACACATCATTGCATCAATCTAAATCAGCTTGGTTGGCTTGAACTACCTAGCCTAATCCAGTATAACCAACTGATTATGGCCTATAAAATCCTCTATAATCCGGACAATACTCCTGCACTTAAAAATATTATCACCCCTATAACAATCCTAGACCGCTTTGATCCTCTAACAAACTACTAATTCAGACTAGCAAAATTAATAACACAGCCGGTGATTCTCTCTTTGCAAACTCTGTAAGTAGATCCTGGAACTCACTTCCAGCTGATATTACCTTACTTTCCACCTTAGGTCAATTTAAAACTAGACTCAAACAACATTTGTCACTTAACTGGCTATGTCAATGTATCAAGCCTGGCTAACTCGAATGTGTAAAAATCTGTTAACCAGTTTACTGTATAATTTAATTTAATCCTGACTTGTGCTCAGGACTAACTTTAACCTGTGGAACTTGTTTAACTTGCTTACTTATGTAATCTCTGTAAATAATCTGTTTGTAATATGTAATGCTGGTATTATGTAATGCTGTATCTGCTTACCCTTGAAGCTTTTCTCCCCGGGCCTCCGCTGAAAATGGACATGCATCCAATCGGACTATCCCGGTCAACAAATGTAAAATAAATAAAAATAAAAATAAAAAATTTCGACAACGTGAACGTGACCCCATCCATACCCATGTCTTATAAGTCATATCTATTGCCTGATTTTCACATTAACTGTTCACACTGCAAATGTTTTATACTTAGAATTTAATATCATATATAATTTCACCACAGAAAAAAAATCATGTTTTATCTTTGTATAGTGTCACTACAGAACAATGACCTGTTTGTATCTAGATGTGTTAAGAACTGTCTATTTGATGTTTCTTTGTGAAAACATTTATTTTGTCATGAGTATCTTAAATGTATCTGCTGGAGCTTTTCTCCCTGAGGCTCTGCTGAAAATCAACTTTGCACATTAAGACTTTCCTGGTAAACAAAAACAGATGAATGAATGAATAATACTGTCTGTGTTATGACAAAACATTGGTAATCCCATTTAGTTGTCTTTAATAAGAGCCCTAACGTAATAGTAGAAGACTCAGGGGGAAAAAGTTATTATTGAATTTTGATAGTTTTTTTTCAGGATCAAAGACTATATTAGGTGAGACTCTAAATGGTCTGCCTGTTAGATGGATCACCTTCAGTTCATAAAGCAAAATAAACAAAGTTTTTAATACCAATGCTACATAATGGTTACCTTCAACATTTTAATTTTAACACCATGTTAAAGAACATCTTGGATGTTCTATTGTCAAAATCAGACATGAAAACAACTAATATAAAATGTTTTAAACTATTATTTCCATTGGGCTATCTAAGTATTACATGACAAGTAGAATCAAGTTTTGAAAGGTTTAGTATAAAAGTAAAACCTACCAGACATATTACAGAGCTAACTATGAGGCCATCGATGATGAAATGACAATGTAGAACTTTTGCAAAAATTAGAGAGCCTGTCAGCAGAACACTGGGGAAATGAACTGAAAAATGAAAATGTAATGTATTTGTTCCCATTAGTAATAGAAGGTCTAAAAATATAGAGTAAATGCCTCTTGGTGGAACAAAAGCAAAGAGCAGTTTCCAGGAAAAGGATTGCCATTGAAAAATTACAATATTATACCTAACAAAAATAAACTTAAAAAGATTAAAACTTAGTTTCTCAGACATGGCAAGGCAGAACTAAGAAAGGTCAAAAGAAAACATGAGTTGGATTTGGAGAGTTATCCAGTGAATAATAAGTAGTCTTTTACAGACACATTAGAAACAAGAATGGGGGACAATAACCTAAAGGCAGATGGTATAATAACAGATGACACTTCAGGGATGATAATAATAATAATAATAATAATAATAATAATAATAATAATAATAATAATAATAATAATGTGTAGAATTACTTGGAGATCATTATGCTAAACAGCCATTGCACCAGTCTGCATATACAGTGCCTTCAGTAGACACTAGTACCACCTATTGTCCACCTATGTTTACACATAATGTAATGGTGAACTCTCTTAAGAAAATTAGCTCTGATTATGCTTCTAGACCTGAAGGCTTAAATGGTTATTTCTTAAAACCCATCACTGAATGTTTCATACCAAGTCTAATATATATGTATTTCATAAACCATTAGCCAGTGGCTTTACTCCAGATATATAAAAACACTAAAACTCACCCTGTATATAAGGGAGGAGCTTGAACTAGGTACCTATAAGGTTAACATGTATTTTGGAAAAAGACACGACTGACGAAGCTAACTTCTCCAACTATGTTTGAAACTAAAAACACACCAGGAATCTGGAACCCGTACTGGAAACAACCTTATTTTATTTGTAGACAAACAAACGGTTAAGCGCTTTCTTCAGTGTATCACTGACTTCATCAGAACACCAAATACTAAAAATCATTGTCTTAAATGCAAATAATCTATAAAAAAGCCCGCCTTTTTCGTCAATAAATCAATTGAATCAATTTACATTCAAGAAGTTGTGAATCATTACCTTATACACAAACAATTCCTATAAACCATTTCACATATAATGAATAAAACCATATATGTTACACAAACCTATACATATAAATGTCTCGAATACAAATAAAATATTGCATAAAAGTTGTAAAAAAACTTGATAAAACAACAAGAATTTAACAAATAAGTAAAACTCCTGTTCACTGCTGTGTCTCATTAATTGTAATTATACTGACACTGTCTGCTGGAAAAGTCTATCTATCATCAGGTGTCTGTAAGAAATATATTTCCTAACATAATACGGTGCTCATCCTAATGTGCTACCCTGTATCACAGTATACTTCTAATAGTTCATACCAAAGCATGACCATATTTATTGAAATACCTTTGATATATGATATGTCAAAAACTTTATATAAGTAAAATAAGCCTAGAAATTTATTCTAAACCTTAACAAGGGGCTTTGTTGGAATCATCTCATTGAGGCCTGGGGGAGTGGACGCGTCTAACCTAATCTGCCATCTGATCTTCCTTTCCCCCACTATTGCCTTAATGTTGCCACCTCGTGGGTTGGGCATAACCATTTCCAAAATGGCAAATTTGAAAACCTTACATTGTGGATTTTTGATTAAATGTCTTGATAAAGTGTTGTTTACATCACATTTCCTCATACAATATGTATGGTCATAAATCCTGTTTTTTAAACAGCGATCTGTCTTTCCCACATAGTAACTCATGCATGTTTGACAAACACCCAAATATACTATGTGTTTGGTCAGACAGTTGCCATTACAAAACTTAACTTTACTTTTTATACTGTTGTTTAACACAATATTGGGTACATCCAAAATGTATTTACAAAAATTACATTGGCCACATTTTTTTGTACCAGTTTTCAATATTTTCTTTCCCTTATGATAATTAGACTTGATCTCAATAATTCTCTTTAAATTGTTACCAGTCTTGTGTACAAAATGTGGTCTATCAGGTATTTTTTCTTTGATTGATAAATCACTTGTCAAGATATTCCAGTTTGAAGTAATTATATTTTTAACTTCACTAGTGTGTCTACCATATTTAATTATACACGCCCTTAGATGTTCATTCCCTGGAACATGACTACCAGCATTGTCATTATTGTTGTTACTGTATTGGTTAGTTAAGTTTCCTACTCCCAGTAGTGGTTTGTATTTGTGTCCCCATTCCTTTATAACATACGAAGTGATGTCCTTTATCATATTTTCGGGGTATCCTTTATCTGCAAAGAGATGTCCAATATATGACATCTCCTGAAGCATGTATTCCCTCTCAGTGGTCATCCGAGCAGCCCGGATACACTGTCCTCTAATGATACCCCTTTTAGTACTATAAGAGTGTGCACTGCTATAGTGTAGGTAACCGTTACTGAACATTTCCTTTCTGTAGATACGAGATTGAAACGATCCACCCTGACTATAAATATACACATCCAAGTAATTGATACCAGTATAATTATACTGATGAGTGAATTTGAGATATTCAGTAGTGTTGTTGATATATTTCATAAAACTTGTTAGTTCTTGTTCACTACCATCCCACAAAATGAAAATGTCATCCAGGTATCTAACAAATCTCTTAATATGCACCATCCAACTAGAATTTAGAATAAATTCCATTTCCCAGTCCAGTAAAACCAAGTTAGCGTATATAGGGGCACAGGCAGTACCCATAGCTACGCCAACTTTTTGTTTGTAATACTCTCCCTCAAAATAAATATAATTATGGTCTAGGACTATATCCATGAATTCCATAATTAAAGAAATATCATTCTGCCCCAGACCACTCACTCTGCAGATACTGTTATTATACCAATTTAGGCCATCCTACTTGGGAATACATGAAAATAGGTCCTGAACATCAATGGTGACATAAATGAGATTAGTACTCCACATATCTTCCTTAAAAATGCCCAGGAATTCCCATGAGTCTTTCATAATATGCTCCACAGTATTGTACATATGTTTCAATTTATGATGGACCACTTGACCAAAGGGGAAGGCTTTGCTTGCACTACCAGAAATAATAGGTCTAAATGGAGGGTCGTAGAGATTTTTATGGACTTTGGGGATACCAGTGATGGTAGCAAGTATAGGAAAATCAACTTTTAAGAATCTGTATAGATCTTCATCTATCCTATTTTCTAGAATAAATTCCTCTAAATAGGAGTCAATACGTCCGTGGGCAATGTTTACCTCATTCAAAGATGAGGATACATATTGTGTTGAGTTATTCAATAAATCAAAAATCTTACTTGTGTATTTCTCCTGGTCATATAACACTATACCCCCACCCTTGTCCGCGGACATAATTCTGATGTCCTTTTCACAAAGGGATTCAACCACTTCCATAACCTCACGACTGGACTGATGCTTTGATTTTTGATATTTATATTTGTTGTGTAAAGCATACACCTGGGCATTTACCACGTTTTCAAAGGATATTAAAGTGGAAGACATAGGGGGAGTGAAAACACTTTTTTTCTTCAACTCACCTCCTTGCGAGAAGTTAGTACTGTTTTTATTATTGAAAAAAATCCCTAAATTCAGTTTTCTCAAGAATAACTTGAGTTCCACAAGGGTATCAGTTGTATCCATACTATTATCCGGTATGAACTTCATACCCTTGGAAAATATCGAAAAGAATTCCGGTTGCACTTGGTGTGCACTGTAATTGTAAATTTTCAATTCACCATTAACATGTATAATCTCACCATTATTTGGTTTCAAATTGTGATCACAACAAACAGTGCTACCAACCAAGTTGTCTGTGTCTGGTTGAGGAATAGGCCGGAGAATACATTTGGGGTCAGATGTTAGTTGTATCTGCGACCTCTCCAAACGTTCCGACCTTTCCCCCTCCATTCCACAGTTTTCCATTGCTCCCTTTCTTCCTCTAAAAAACACTCCTCATCAGCTTGATTGACAAAACTGTCTCTGTGATAATTAGAGTATTTCCTATCAGATATAACCACTTTCTGTCTTCTATCATTGTTAATTTTCCACCTATAGGCTGTCCCTTTCTCGTACTGTGTAATATCTCTCTGTAATTTTTTACACTTTCTTTCATAAGTCTTTCTATACATACTCTCAGCATATTCATATTGTTTAAAGTATAACTTCTCCCAGTGTACAAAAAGCATGTCATTTTGTATAAGTTTATCAATGTGCTCGATCTCGTTCAACAGCATACTTAATTTAGAATCGTTACAAATATAATATAATTACAATTAATGAGACACAGCAGTGAACAGGAGTTTTACTTATTTGTTAAATTCTTGTTGTTTTATCAAGTTTTTTTACAACTTTTATGCAATATTTTATTTGTATTCGAAACATTTATATGTATAGGTTTGTATAACATATATGGTTTTATTCATTATATGTGAAATGGTTTATAGGAATTGTTTGTGTATAAGGTAATGATTCACAACTTCTTGAATGTAAATTGATTCAATTGATTTATTGACGAAAAAGGCGGGCTTTTTTATGGGTTATTTGTATTTAAGACAATGATTTTTAGTATTTGGTGTTCTGATGAAGTCAGTGATACACTGAAGAAAGTGCTTAACCGTTTGTTTGTCTACAAATAAAATAAGGTTGTTTCCAGTACGGGTTCCAGATTCCTGGTGTGTTTTTACGCCAATCCTGTTGGCGTTTTTTGTGGTACATTGTTGGACACTGGGACTATTTTCTCGTTTTCTATGTTTGAAACTAGACATATAAACCATATGCATACTGCCAAGGTAGGTCATGTTGTCTAAATCCAGTGAAACTGTATGGAAAGCTGGAATGTAAACAGATACATTTTAAGTTGGATAAAACAATGGCTTGGTGACAGGGATCATATATTAAGGAACACAGATGTTACTTCTAAGATAATTTCAGTAAACAAACGAGCACCATGAGGCTGTCCTTTCCTGCCCAGTAAACTCTATGGATGGCAGTGGCTGTTCATAGGTAACTATAGAAGTTAGCTGTGGCTTAATATAACTGGCTGGATGGATGACAGTGCTCCATTCAGAGACCATTCCTGTTTAATGTCTTCATGACAATAATGCCATTTTCAAACCTTTGATGGTTCCAGAAAATCCCAGATGATGATAAATTAGCTGTTGTGTTCATTTCACTAAAAGACCAAGAACTACTGCAAAAATTCAGCTTGTAAAATGTGCCACTTAGGTAAATTCTGTTTAGCTGAAATTTGTACATTTAAAATTGCCCAAATGTCATGTTACATGAGTTGAACTTTTTAATGTTATTCATAAAATTAATTTAAAACACTTTTTATGAAAATAAAGATGTTGGCTATTTGGATAAGAAAATAATAATCAGTGATTCTAGTAGCTCTGATGGGGAATTTTATTATTTTGTGATGACAGCTTTACATAGGATATATTCATTTGCATAAAGAACAATATATTTTTTTTCTGAGACGTTGCATTTTAAGACTTTTATGGTTTATGATTCTTGAAAAATGAGTATTAACATGTCACTGTGGATAATTATGGCTCAATGTGCTAATCTTCCCTGTTTGTCAAACTTTGTGAGAGAATATGACTGTACACAAAATGCCATATTACTGTACACGAAATGCCATATGACTGTACACAAAATGCCTCTTAGTATCAGTTCTCCAGTGGAAATTCAATGACAAGTGGACTATTTGGAACACTTAAGACATGGGTGAGGCAGGAGGAATATTGATTTGTTTAAAAATCTGAGACCAAATGTTTAACCTTTTGCTAAGGGTGAGTAAAGAAAATGTTAAAACATTTGAAAAACTATAGCCAGAGCAGAATATGCACGGTAACATCATAATACAGACAGTCCCCAGAGTTACAGACATTCAACTTGCGGTCAACCTGTAGATAGGAACAGGCTGCTGCAATGTCAGAAATATTGTGAAAATAAATAAAAATCTTTAAGTTGCCCAAATCTTACCTTAAAATGATGAATTCTGTTGTACTTTCCTTTTCCCCATTTGTGAAGCTGTTTGCATGTCTTGTTAGAGCAGTTACTTCTGCCTTCACATAGAACAAGAGATCCAATTGGTTAAGAGATTGCTGTGTTGGCGATCTGATTGGTGAAGACTACTGGCTTGTACAGTACACAGTGCTGAAGCAGTTACTGTAGTGTACTGTACAGCAGAATGGGCAAAATGACATTGCAGCTCACAAGGGTCTAGGTGACAGTAGGAGGTCTGGCAGAGGTCTGAAAGTTTAGGGAAGGATGGAAAACATTCATGGGTGATGCCTGTAGTAATGAAATGTAAAGTGAAACTAAAAAGAGGTAAGTTTAGCATATTATTTTTGTATGGAACGTTCTGTTGTTGTTGTTGTCTTTCGGCTTTTCTCGGTTAGGGGTTGCCACAGCAGGACTCCGGTCCGCAAATGATTGGCAGTAGATTTTCATGAACGCCGAGGTGCCAGCTTGATGGTCAACCTTCAAAGAAGGCACGCCCATTTATGCATGTCTTTTGAATGCCCACCCAACTGCGGGGAGGACATGCAGACTCCACACAGAATGTTCTGTAGTGTATTGCAGTACAGTACAGTAGAACTTTACATGTACGTGTTTTGACTTATATACAAATTTGACTTAAGGACATACTGAAAAATGGACCTCACCCTTAATCCTGGGACTGCCTGTACTGCATAAGTGCTTAGAGTTAAATATTTAAGTCTTCCAGTATGCCTTTTTATGAGAATGATGAGTTTGAACAGGAGCATAAAAGCAAATTCCAACAAGCAGCTCTCAATTGCTCTACTCTATGGATCAAAATTCAAAATGCTCATTACAATAAGAAATTAGAGATATTGGAAAGGGAAATAAAAATGCAATGCAATTCAACGGAACAAGTTTTGCCCATAAATAAATTGGAAATAATGAATTGTGATCTTAATCAGAGGTTACTGAATAATGAGGAATAGGCTCCCCATCCATGTGAAGCAGAGTTCTTCCTTAACACAGTTCAAGCGTATCTTGGACAATTGGATAGGGGACAAGAAATTCATCTCTGATTTGCTGCCAATGTCTCTAATGGGCACTGGCAGCACGTAAGTGATTCATCTCCCAGCCCCCTGCTTGCAAATGTTTTATCTCCCAAGCCCCTTCCTTCACTTACCAAAGGTATCAGAACTTGTCAGAGATTTGGGATGCATGGCTAATGAACCAATGAACCTATCAACTAACTGAACAGAAAAGAAAGAAATTAGAGCAAAATTTGAGAGATTATAAACATGGCTGTTTTTTTTAACACACCAAACATAAAACTATTTTGGGACATGATCCCGAAGGAGAGGGCAGTTCATCAGAGTAGCACAGAAGAGAGATTGTCAGTTTATAAGGTAGAGATGGTAAAACCTCTTCTTATCAATATACAAAAGAGAAGCCAGGTTATGGGCAGATTAATTTTAATTGAAAAACTAACAGATTATGGAAACTGGAAAAAGAATAACAGCATAATTAACAACATAAACACCACTGGCATTAAAAAGGTTAATTTTTCAGAGTATGTTGTTCAGACTGACTTACCCTCTGACATTATTTGGAAGGACACAATAACAGATAATATGGCAGAGACCACTGAGTTGGAATTAATATATATTTCTGACTTTGATGTTACAGAGACCAAAAGTGTGTTTTATCTCTGGGGCTGAAATTTGTACCTATGAATTTTCCTAAGTGGCATATTTTATGAGTTGAACTTTTTAACTTTATTCATAAAATTTTTCATGATACTAAATAATCAATAATTTTAGTAGCTCTGATGGGAAATTTTATTCTTGTATGTTTAGTGATGACAATGTTTAAATGAGATGTCTGGGCAGAAATGAATGGACTGTAGGGATCTCACCTCACTTGGGAATTTCCAGCTCCTTTGACTGTAGAACGAATGGTCTGAATGGATGCATGTACAGGAACCTATAGACACAGTCCCAAGGGTAGGAAGGTGGGTATAAAAAAGACATTTACTGAATACTTTTTCAGCTTTTGTATGAATTCAGTGAATGATATTAATAAACTAGACAGAATATGAAAATGTTACAATAAGTGGATAATGTCATTAAAACAACAAAAGCTTAAAAACATTAAAACTGCATTCTGTACGTTACAGGTTGAAAAGAGGTGACCTCATATACACTAGTGAATTCCTTAAAAGTGAAAAACTAAGAGCTACCTTGGATGTAATATACTATGACAACAGTTTCTTAGATAAGAAATCCCACTTCTATCTTAGTTATCATATTCTAACCCACCATTTTAACACAAATCTAAAAAGAGATTATTTCCATAACAGGGTTGCTAGACAATGGAACAGGTTTCCAATTAACATCAGATAGTGCAAAAATCTAGATCAGTTCAAAAGTGAAATAGATTGTTATGGAATTAATGCTTTTATTTATTTATTTATTTATTGACATTTGGTGACTAGGAAAGTCCAGGTGGGTCAGAGACCCATTTTTAGTGAAGGCCCGGGAAGAAAAGCTCCAACAAAGTAAAAACATTTTACATAGCAAAAGTATTACATAGTAAAATATATCCTATAAATAAAAGAGAACACGTGTAGGATTACAAAAATTGTTGCATAAGTTGTTACAATAAGTTGCACTTGAGTTACAGAGGAGATGTTGAAAAAACACTACAGTAAGGGTTGTGGTTTGATTTGCACAATAACAGTGAAAGAGATTTGAAAAATAACATGTTAGATGATGGATTATAGAAAAGTTGGGATCAGGGGGGTAGAGGGATTCATAACATGTTTGTGTCTGTAGAGTGTTCCAAGTTTGAAATGTTTGTTTTCTTTATCACACTATGTATGTGCTGTTGAAATGTGAGTTTATCATTTAGGGTAACACCTACTAATTTTGCATATATTACAACTTCTATTTCTGTTTTGTTTTGGGAGTATATTTTAAAATCAGATGTGAATGTTTTGGGAGTAAAAAGAAGTAGATTTGTTTTGTTGGGGCTAAGCAGTAATTGTCCTTCATTTAGCCAAGAGTCTATTGAGGTAAAGGCATTTTGAGTTATTTGCAGAAGGTTTTGTATGTTTTTAGATGAGGAGATGATAGTAGAGTCGTCTGTGCACTGGATTAATGTGTTATGTAGGGAAGTGGAGTGCAGGTTATTGATGAAGGTGTTGAATAGGAGGGGTCCAAGTATGGATCCTTGTGGAACTTCACTTTTGTTACTCTGATATTGTGATAGGTAGCCTTGCCATTTAACACATTGTTATCTATTGGACAGATAACTGTGGAACCATTGTTGGGAGGGTTATGAACATCCTAGTGTAGAGAGTTGCTGCAGAAGTTTGTCATGTGCTACTGTGTCAAAGGTTTTAGACAGAACTAGTAGGAGTATGGAGGTTGGCTGCCTGGAGTCCCTATCTTTGTTTACTATATCAGTAAAGGAGATGAGGGCAGTTGTTGTGCTGTGTTCAGGCCTAAAACCATGTTGAGTGGGAGTAAGAAGGTTATTATGGATGAGGTAGTTTAGTAATTGCAAGTGTATGCATTTTTTCAAGTAGTTCTGATAGAGGGGATAGTATAGAAATGGGTCTATAGTTTGTTAGATCATTTGATTTGCCACCTTTATGAAGAGGGGTTATTATGAATCTCTTCCAAAGGTTTGAGACTTGGGATTCTCTGATGGATCGATTGATAAGTATGCAGACAGGATAAGCAATAGATTCAGCTGCTAGTTTTAAGTATTCTGATGGGAGATTATTACAGGAAGCAGAAGAAGGTTTCAGTTTGAGAGGTTTACATATTAGTGTAGTGGGTACTGGTTGTAGAGAGAAGGGGGAGATTGAGTATTAGGTGATAATGTATTTTGGTTAGGGAAGAAAGAGGTTGTGTTATTTTTAGTGGATGTTTGGGAGATGGAGAAAGCATTATTACCTGTGTAGTTGACATTTGTATAAAGTTGAAGTCTGTGACTAAATCAGCTATGCTGTCAATAAAAAAGGAATTAAGCATTTTAGCCACTTCTACTGGTGTTTTGTCTGTGGTTGGGGATGGATTTTTAGTGGACCCTGGGGAAATGGGTGATGCTATTGTTTTCCAGAAATTTTGTGGATTGGTTTTGTGGCTGACTAATTGTTATGTAAAATTTTTTTTTATCTGCATTTACTAATTTTTTGCTTTGTTTCATAGCTACCTATAGATTCAAAAATGCATATAATTTTAATTATTTTGCCAGTCTTTCCAAGCTTCACCCATAATTTGAAATGTATATTTTCCGGATTTGGTTAACCAAGGTGCATCATTTACTTTTGTTCTTTTTGTTCTAAGTGAGGCTAGGTTGTTTAGAGTTTATAAAAATATTTTATTGAAATAGCTGACAGCATTGTCTAGGGTTAATTTGTTTAATACAGACCAGTTGAAAGATTTTAATATACTATTAAAGAGGTCTTAAGCTGCGGTGGTGCAGCAGTTAGTGTTGTTGCCTCACAGCAAGAAGTCCTTCCTTTCGATTCTCTGCTGGAGCGCCTTCTGTGTGGAGTCTGCATGTCCTCCCCATGGTCGAGTGACGTTAAAGACATGCAGGTAGGTGCAAGCATGAATGGGCGTGCCTTCGTTGAAGGTTGGGCATTGGAATGGAAACTCGGCACCATAAAAATCCACTGTCAATCATGAGCGGACTGGAGTTCCGCTGTGGTGACCCCTAACTGGGAAAAGCCAAAAGTCTTCATTAAAGAGGTCTTGAGTAAAGTTTGTTAGGTTTCTGGATGTTTTGTAGGCTTGGGTTTTGGGTTTATGTGGAGTGGTTCTATAAGTATATGCAGGTAGTTGGTCACTTAAGAAATTAGGAATTGTATTGGACTTTCTTGTACTTGTCAGGGACAGTGACGAGGATCCAGTCCAGTCCAAAACTGTTGATGTGCTGCAGGCATTGCATAATGCCCATGCTCCTAAATACATATGTAAAACATCTGTTGCACTAATGTAAAGGTTAGTGCAGTGAGCTAATGCAGGGTTTCTTGTGTCAAGGGTGGGCATTTTAAATCCCTTTTCCCACTACGTAGTTCTTTTTTTTAATTATATTTTCTAAAAGAACTTTCTGGTGTCCAGTGTTCACCCCACCCATCATACTGCTAAAGCATCATTAAGGCATGAGAAGTAAACCCTGCTGTCTAATGCCCCCCACACCCCTCTGTACTGATAAAGTGTCATTAAGACACAAGAATTAAATGTCCCCCACACTTCTCTGTACTGCTAAAGTGCCATTAATGCACAATAATTAAACCACTGTGCCTGGCATTCCCCTCACCACCATGATCCCCATACTGTTGAAGTGCCATTAAAGCGCAAAGACTTTTATAATAACCTGGTGTCTAGAGTTCCTCCCCCACCCTCAATCCTTGTGCTGTTAAAGTGCCATTAAGGCAAGCAGATTAACAGTAATCCCCATTGGCTAGCACTTTGCCCACTGAATGTTGTAGGTCCTACCCATTAGTCTGGGGGTGTGTGGAGGTATGATAGCCACCTCAACCTACACACACACACACACACACACACACACACACACACACACACACGCACACTCTAACTGACTCACTTCAATCTCCCCTACTACTCCCTTTCAGGCAGACTCACACTAACACACACATTTACACATGCAGCCCTTCACATGTACTCATGCCCACATTCCCTAACATTACCTGACCACTAATATTCATAGGTTCATACGTTCATACTAGGCTATCTGCCCTAGGGCATTTATAAGCCTAGCCAGAGTGTGTTTGGCTTCCGCCACCCATTTTAAATTAATTTTGCTATGCCCTTTTTTGAGGTAAGTATACTGTGCCTCTGTCTAACAATGACACAGAAGTGATACCCGGGGTAAACCTATGATCTCTCATCCACTCATCAAGATTCCTCTTGAAGAGAGTCAATGAGGGACTCTGCCTAACCTGGACTGGGATTTTATTCCAGAGTGAAGGGAGCCTCTGGGTTATGAATCTGTCCCTCCAGCATGTCCTATTTATTTCAGTGCTGAGGTTCAAGTCTCTCGAGCGAGTAGCTCGATGGGATTTGGATTTTCTAAGGTGCAGCATGTCCATTAATTCCGGGTTGGACATGGCTTTATACGTCAGGCACAGATCGCCTCTGAGCAGGTGGTATGCCACTGAGTAGAGCCGGAGTTTCTTTAACCGGGCAGCATATGGCATCTGTTTGAGCCCTTTGATCCTCTTGGTGAGGTACTTTTGGGGTCTTTCCAGTTTCTGCAGGTGTCTGGTAAAGTACATCCCAAAAGGGGCATTGTACTCAATTATGGGCCTGATGAGGGATGAGTAAAGAGGCACGATGACCTCCGCTGATCTAGATGTGAATCCCTTCATGATTAGGTGGGCTATATAAAATGTTTTTCTAACCACTTTGGCCACGTGGTTTTCAAATGAGAGATTGCTATCAACTTGGGTCCCCAGGTCCCTAATTACTTCTTCTGTACTTAATGGATTACCACCTATGTGGTAATTTGTGGGCACTTTGTTTTTGCCAAAGGGGATGACTATACACTTTTTGGCGTTTAGCTTGAGGCCATGGCTCTGGCACCAGTTGTCTGTTTCTATGAGGCCCTTTTGGAGGATGCTTGTGTCGGCTGGAGAGTCGATTATGGTGCTCAGTTTGCAGTCATCTGCGAACTTGGTCAGCCACAGTCCTTCTGTGTTGGCCTGTACCTCCGAGAAATATATACCGAACAAGAGATGTCCCAGGACTGAGCCTTGTTGGATGCCACTTGTAACTGGTTTGGAGTCTGAGATGGCTCCAGCAATTCTAACCATGTGGGTTCTGTCCTTGAGCCAGTTTGCAACCCATCTAGTGACATAGGGGTTTATATTTAAGCTGGTGAGCTTATCTATAATGCCCGAGTGGGGTATTGTATCGAAGGCTTTTGCGAGGTCCAGGTAGGCTGTGTGGACCACCTTCCCCTTGTCAATGGCCTTGGTGACTGTTTCAAAGAAATCAACCAGGTTTAAGAGGCAGGATCTGCCCTAACAAAGCTGAACTGGGTAGGATCCAGTGTCTGTAGGTCCCCAATATCTTTATTTATGAGGTCCATGATGATCCTTTCCATAGCTTTGCAGACCAAGCTAGTCAGGCTTATGGAGCGATAGTTTCCAGGATCCGTTGAGGCACCACCTTTGTGGAGAGGGACCACTGTTGCTGTACGCCACTCTTTGGGTACATATCCTGTAGTAAGGCTGAGATTGAACAGTAGTTTTATGTTTGGGTTTAGCTCTTCTTGAAGTTCATGTAGGACGCAGCCCGGGACACCGTCTGGTCCCATTGATGCTGCTTTGGAGAGGGCAGCTCCTACCTGAGCATCTGAGATGTCAGAGGGGCAGCACTCTGCTGGGATAGATATTTGCCCTTTGGTGGGGAGTTTGCACTGAACCTGTCAGCTAGGATGTTGGCAATGTCTGTGGGTTCGGTGTATTTTTTGTCATTTTGGAACAATTCTGAGCATATCTGGGAATTCCCACCCAGGTTCCTAACATAACTAAAGAAAGCCTTGTGATTATCCTTAGTGTCCTGTGCAATTTTTCTCTCGAAGCTGGCCTTAGACGATTTTATGAGTTCCCGTAGTTTTTTGCTAATACTGAGAGATGCCTTCCCAGCACTTACTTTTACTGCATGGCCTTTTGGCTGTGTTCACTACTGCGATGCGGAAGGTGTGGTTGTGATAATCTATATGTCTAAGAATTGCTCAGCACATAGATGCTTTTCTTGAGATGGTTCCATATAAGAGAGCACACAGCTAATTATCATATGACTCTACCCTGAACTGCCTTATTAGCATGTAGCACAGCCACGGAGAGATCTGGATGTGATGCTGCATATCTTCATGCAGAAGCAACACATTAGGGATGTCTGAATTTGAAAAGGTTTCCAACACCTCACAGTAACCTTTATTAATTTTTCCCAATATAAAAACACTGTATGATTCTGGAATACAGTAACAAACTTTGAGCTAAAAATAGTATTGCCATCTAGATCTTAGCTGACCTCATGATAATGTTAAAAGATTTGCTGATCATTTTTTTTCTTCAAAAACATCTCTCATCCCTAATTTCCAGGTGTTCAAGGTAATATGCAATTATCAAGCCTGAATATGATCACATAAACCTGTTACTGGTTCAACCTTGTGCCAACCACAGTCAAGCACAATGAAGAAATTACTTTCAGAAATAATGGATCATAGCGCCACTTCTATGGACAAACTGCCTGCAGTATTTGTGAAGAGGTTGCTATCATACATTGTCACCACATCAACCCCACACATTGACAAGCATTTACAGGAGTGCTGTGTACTTATTGTAGAAACATGCCAAACTAATAATGTGGAGAAGCATATGTATACATTAACATACTAAATCCTGTACTGAAGATACTAGTATTATTCAAGGACTTTCTGCATACTAACTACATATGTATGACAATCCCTCCTAATGCTGATGACCATACCTCCTAATGCTGATGACCATACCTCCTAATGCTGAAGACCATACCTTCTAATGCTGATGACCATATCTCCTAATGCTGATGACCATGCCTCCTAATGCTGATGACCATACCTCCTAATGCTGATGACCATACCTCCTAATGCTGATGACCATATCTCCTAATGCTGATGACCATGCCTCCTAATGCTGATGACCATATCTCCTAATGCTGACGACCATGCCTCCTAACTGTTAACCAACATAGGTTAGGAGAGAGCAACAATGTCACTACTTAAAGTGGGAGGGGGATCTTTTTGGTTAAGAACCAAGACAAAATTGTTTGAAAAGTAGCTATGTTTCTGGATTTCTCAAAGGCATCTGAAGGTATGGATTATTTCCTCCTCATATGTAGCTAATATGGCATGGGATGTAGTCAAGCTGTGCTTAAGAGGATAAGATGCTGTCCTGCAGACAGAACCCCGACTGATACCTGATAGAATTCATTGTCATTTTTTTATAAAGTCAGTTTAGGATTTCTCCTAAGTTCAATGCTGAGACATTTTTCTATTTTCCACTTTACAAGATATATGCACAGCCACATGAAAGACAATACCCATTTATACTATTACGGCAATTTTACTTTCCTATACTGCTTTGAGGACATTACCTAATTTCTAGATGAATTTAATAGACTCAGTACTTGATTGTAGCATTCATTGTGTGTGGAAACTAGACAAAAGAAAATCAAGACTTTCTTTAATCAAAAATATCCTAGTTGCATCAGGCCTAACAAAATTTGTCGCAACCTGTTGGTAGTTTGAGACTTAACACTGCATGTTTAGAACCTCTGAAAAATGAATTGCAATCTTCATAAAAAACAATAAATTGAGAAACTCAGTATTGCACAATACAATATTTTTTGCAGACGGGAAATCCATGTGCACCTCTCATCCTTATACATACAAACCCAAGACTGCTGTACCTTGGAGAAGAGGAAATACTGTAAGATACAGCCTTTGCTGGACTTCATATATATTTCCTCTAAATTGCATTTAAATTGTATGACTTCTGAGGGTTACACATGCAGAACTTAAACAAATAATGGAAGCCAAATTTGTTGCTACCTAGAAAACCCTTTGTAGTATTATAGATAATGAAGTTAACTTTTAGGATCTTTTTGACACTAAAATAAAGGAGGTTAAATAAATAAATACATACATACATAAGTAAACACTGTCTACACAGCAGTATCAGAAAGGTAGTTTGTGGGCCTCAAGCTAGACCAATAATGTATTTTTATCTAGCCCTCAGCACATACCTTTCAATGTGCAGACATTAAAATAGGTGCAAAGACCCTTTAGAAATAAGTGCATCCAGCCAAAAATCTGAACATCTAATTAGCATAAATGTGAATATCAAATAGCACATAACTCTTCCTGCTTCCAGTAGGAGTGTGAGATACTAGTTAGAAACATGCTTAAGAAACAAAAAGCAACAACAATGATGGAAAAATATAAGCACATTATTAGAGAGACAGTGTAAAATCTGTAGACATTAGTGAACTGTATTGCAAAATTCTACCATGCAAGATAATTTAGTTTTGCTTATGAAAAAGGGAGATGTAAGATATGTGTCCTATTTATTTAAACTACTGGTGTTACTAGTATGTTGGTCATGTAGTGCAGTTTCCAGTGTACTAGATAGCTTTAAATATCATGTGTGATGAGGGGGATTCAGAAAATTGTGTGAAGAAGTAAATCAAGTCTGAAAATAGGGACATACCTTCAAAATAGGTACACAATGTAAAGGGGAAAATCAGGCCCCACAACAAACTGCTTTGACTGTGCATATGTATGTTTGACATGGCACTGTTGCCCCCCCCCCCAAAAAAAAATCTTGCCTAATGTGGTAATTAGCTCCTGAAGCAAAAAGGCTGGACAATCCTTGCGCAACTTAAACCTAATCTAGTTTCACATAAAAGGTATGCACTTTCAGTTACAGTTATTATATGGGGCAATAGTTATGGGGAGTACAAATATGTGTGCTAAGCAGATATAACAGATTAGCCACATTTTCATCTAATCAACAAGGATACTGTCATCAACGTCATGTTAAACAATGTTAGTATAATTATCCCTAGACTGATACACTCATCACAGTCATGTTATACAATGTTAGTATAATTATCCCTAGACTGATGCTCTCATCACCGTCATGTTATACGATGTCAGTACAATTATTCCTAGACTGATACTGTCATCACCATCATGTTACACAATGTTAGTGTAACTATCCCTAGACTGATACCTTCATCACCGTCATGTTATACAATGTTAGCATAATTATCCCTAGACTGATACTGTCAGCAGCATCATGTTATACAATGTTAGTATAATTATACCTAGACTGATACTCTCATCAGCGTCATGTTATACAGTGTTAGTATAATTATCCCTAGACTGATACTCTCGTCATTGTCATGTTATACAATGTTAATATAATTATCCCTTGACTGATACTCTCATCACCATCATGTTATACAATGTTAGTGTAACTATCCCTAGACTGATACCTTCATCACCGTCATGTTATACAATATTAGTATAATTATCCCTAGACTGATACTCTCAACACTGTCATGTTATATAATGTTAGTATAATTATCTGTAGACTCTGATATATCACTTTCTCAACTAATCTTCACTCATATGTTGTTGCAGACAGGTCCCAACCTGATTTGTTCTACATATTATCATGGTACTCTCTTGGAAAGGAACTTAGATCCACTAACAAACATTTACTGAAAAATCGAGATGTTTGGAACATCCAACTCTGCTTTTAAAATCTTGGAGCTGGTGTATCTCTAAATAACCTGGGTCCTTCTTACCTGAAGATGCTTGCTGTACTCTCCTTAGGTATTGTGCTTGGCATCCTAGAAGATGGCAGTGGTTCCACAGCCATGTCTAGAACCAGCAGGCATGCATTCATTTTTTTATCTATTTGCCTGAAGCAAGCACTACCATGGTGGCTGTGGGACTGGTCCACTTTGGCCTGCTTTTGCTGAGTTATTAAATGCTACTTGTTTTATTTGGCACTTAATTAGAACTTAATTAGTACAGGTTCACATTTAGCAGATTTGGTTTAACAATTGTATACAAGGATTTTTTATCAGAAACTTACTTTTGTATTTTTATATTTTTGCTCTGTTAATATGCCAGTGTAATTTTTATGGAAGTTGGTATTTCCTCTTTTTAATTATGTATTTCGTTCCTGGTGCTTTGTACAAAAAACACTTAAATAAAAGTGAAGTTGAAACTGTAACTCTCATGTGAACCTAAAATACTCCTGCTGCCTGCTGAGCAGCAACCCCTTCTCTCTGTTTAAAGCAGCCTGCAAAATGAATCTTGCCACAGACACATGGAATAGATTAAGATTGATATAAGCAACCCTCATAACATATTCCTAATATTGCCTTCACTAGGTCCATACTTGGATTGAAGTTGATGACATATGTTACCTAAATGCCATACCTCTTTCAAGATACATAATTCCTCGTGGAAAAAAGTTTGTATTAATTACCAACCACTTATCCCCATAAACTATATGTAGGAGTATGTTAACCAGTGGATCACGCTGCATTCAGATTCATAAATTTTAGGTGTGAATCCCAGGAACCTGTGTTTTTTATTCAATCTTTCTCTATGTGTATGTCAGAAAGAGTGTGTGTGTGTGTGTGTGTGTGTGTGTGTGTGTGTGTGTGTGTGTGTGTGTCCAGACAGACAAGTTGGTAATAGCAGAGAATTATATAAATGGTGGGGTTAATTGAGTTAATGCAGCAGAATGCAGAAATTAGTTAGCTTTTTAAAAAAAAATTCATAATTTTAGGTGTGAATCCAATGTGAGATGGGAC
>NC_056737.1:1367564791-1367584791 GCF_019279795.1 Protopterus annectens
ACACAATTACCACACACACCACAAAGCTTGTAGGGCTGCCAGCTGCCCAAAGATATTCTAAGGTGACTGACATACACACACCTTTACATTTAACAGGACTGAGAATAGAACCCCTTCCTAGATAGTTATTTGTATTATAGTGTTATACAGTTATCACATGTGCTATAGAGCTTACAGGACTGACATCACTCCAAAGGTACTTCTAAGGTAGACGTCATTAGCAAATACTGTAAAGTAGGGCAATAGGAAGTGTACTGCGTGTGAATGAGCTCACAATCTTTAATTTACAGACACATACTTTTACATTTTCTAAGACAGAGATTAGAACCCCTACCTAACTAAT
Organism: Protopterus annectens; assembly: GCF_019279795.1. NCBI lineage: Eukaryota > Metazoa > Chordata > Ceratodontiformes > Protopteridae > Protopterus > Protopterus annectens. Next base: position 1,367,565,135 of record NC_056737.1, read on the forward strand.
TATCAGTACAGCAGTGTTACGCAATTATCGCATGGCCACAGAGCTTGTAGGGCTGTAAGCTGCCTAAAGGTACTTCTAAGGTGACTAACATCAGCAGGACTGCTAAAGTAGGCAATGGCAAGTGTAGTGGGTGTGAACAGGATCTAAATCTTTAAACTACAGACACACACACACACACACAAACACACACACACACACACACACACAAGCACACATACTTTTACATTTGCAGGACTGAGATTGCAACCTCTACTTAAATAGTTATTTGTACTATAGTGTTATGCAGTTATTGCACACACCACAGTGCTTATAATGCAGAGGCCACTCCAACACTACTACAGTGAATGACATCAGCAGATCTTGTGAAGTAGGGCAGTGGGAGGTGTACTGGTTGGGAATGTACTAAAACACTTATTCCTACACACACACACACACACACACACACACACACACACACACACACACACACGCGCACACACACGCACACACACGCGCACACACACACGCACACACACACACGCACACACATGCACATACACACACACACACACACACACACACACACACACACACACACACACACACACACACACACACACACACACACACACACATACACAGCCACTGTTAAATATGCCAAGACTGTGATTAGATCCCCTACCAATCTAGTTATTTGTATGATAGTGTTATGCAGTTATCACATGCACTCTACAGCTTACAGGACTGAAGCCAGTTCAAAGGTACTTCTAAGGTGAATGACATTAGCAGATGTTGTAAAGTAGGGCAATGGGAAGGGTACTGCGTGGGTAAGACATCATAATACTTAGACCTACAGATGCACACACACACACACACACACACACACACACACACACACACACACACGCACACACAAAGGTAGGTGATATGATATTTGTGATATTTCAACCCCCACCTCAGTACCATCAGACATTGAATCTCATATTCATGCTGGCAAATGCCAGTGGTTACAACAGGTATGCAACTGTGTGCAGGAAGACATCACTCTATGCCATTCAGGGTATCCCTGTGTATGACTCACTCTGTGTGTGTGTCTCCCTGTGTGTCTCACTCTATCACTGTCTGTCCCTCTCTTCCCCAAGTCTATGTGTGTGAATGCTTGACATATTGGAATATGTTGGCCATACATATGTGTGTGTATTACACACAACAGATGCAGATATACCACATATGTGCCATCTACAACTCCTGTGGGTAATCCTGTCTGACGGGTGTATGTGGAGGCAGTTAGGTTTACATAACTGTGTGTATGCAATGACATTTTCACAATAGAGAGATATATAGTCAGAAGTGGTTTTAGACATGGGCTTCACTTCTCTAAGTGCAGGAGCATTCTCTGTATGACCCTCCATAGTAAATGTGGGAATCCATTCCAGGGATAGTTGTACTCCAGTCTGGAGTGTTGTGTGCTGCAGTCATACCTTGCAACCTGTTTGTGGAAGATATCTGGAGATAGGCTGTCAATATGGGGAAACAATGGGCCAAGCATAGGGGGTACTGTAACTATTGCTGTTATCAATGTATGAGTTGCTTGAGTTACAGGGTTTGTTTTAGCAGACATTTTCTGACATATGCAATGTTTGACACTACTGTATTGTGTCATTACCTACTGATGGATATAATTGGATCATCACAGTTATTTACCAGACAAATACAAGATGGATGATGCACAGAGCTATATTATGAGGTAAAGGCTAGACATTCTTGCACAATCCGGCCAGTTGGGAAGTGTGTTTACATCTGATTGACTGATGAAGCTGTGTAAAAGGTCCAGCACCTTGGTGATATGCTGGCTGGGAATCTCCTGGTTGTGCAGTATTTACTTACTTACTTGAAAGGTCATATCCTGGTGTGGTCATTCCTGTCAGCTATACAGATTCTCACAGATTATCCAGATTCATGCCTCATATATCTGATCAGTTTCCCTTAACATTGTTGTTTTCTAGCACATTTGTTGCAAATCACTCAGGGTTGTAGTCAGGGAATACTGACAGAGCATTAGAGTTTCAGACTTCACACCCTTCATGACATCCATGCTACTACACATCCCCTCTATTATTCTGTCAACTTTCTAACATTATGAGAGTAATATTACAAATGTGTCCCTATAGTTGGGCCTTTATCCCACCATTATGTATGGCTTTGTCCAGATGTCTTCCTCTACAAGGTTGAGAGGTATGCTAGTAGCATTTAGCAGCATGGCCTAACATTTCAATTTTGTTGACTGTGTTATGTTGGTAGTATGGACCCCATAACATTCCCTACAAAGGCACTATGGGTGAGACATGGGTCTTTGCCAGAGGCCTGTAGACCATGTGAGACTGATACAGACCATCTGTAGCCAGGCAGTGCATTCTGTCACTCATATGTTCCTAGGCTGCCAAGCAATGGACCCCCTGGGGTGACAATGGTAAATGACAGAATGCATTTCTGCACCACTAGGCACCATACCTCTCTATGTATGTGAGCCAGAAATCCGGACAAAGCCATGAGTAATTGGGTGACAAAGGCCTAAATATATGGACCATTGTAACTATTAGCCTTACAAACCTGGAAGGATGATACAATAACAGATTTTGCATTAGCATGCATTTTCCTATAGGGTATGAAGTCTGAGACACTACAATCCATCAATATTTTCTGACTTTAGACCTTCGTTGTTTGCCAATGATTTGCCAGGCAACCACTATTTCAGACTAAAGATACCACAAATATGATGCAAACCTGTGTACATTCTGTGAAAGATCTGTACAGTTGTGAGGTATGGTCGGCAGTATGCAGGTTACTCCAACCTGTATACTGTTCATATGTGTGGCCCCCTGTAAATGGCCTGTCCAGATTCCCAGCAGTAATGAATATTGACATCTGGACAGTGTTTACAACTCCCACTATAGGTGTAGCTGACTTGCAAAATAGTTGGCATTGCATTTTGTGGAATATGGCCCTGTCTACCACAGTACTGTACCTATGCCACTAGGACAGAGCAGCCACGAGAAGTTGCTGGCCACATCCTGACATTATTCCCCACACATATGCACATGCATTGATGCCTGCATATTGTGGACATGCAACAAGTTATCCATGTTGCTTGGGACAGCCCTGGCAATGTGTGCTCTGCTGCTGCTAACCTGCAATCTTACATGTTACTGCATTTCTATGTGAATATGGGTGTGGGGGCACACCTGTCAACATTACACATTTGCACAGACTGTGCTAATGTTGACTTTACATTTTGATTCCATTTAGCTTAGTATTGTGCCCTGTCTTGGAGAATAGAGGCATATTACTAGAGACCACAGGTTAGATTGTACTGGCATACAATTGAGTTTCATATTTCTTACCATTTAGAGTCTTACTGCAAAGGCAAGGCCTGCTGTGATATCACTGTGTAAGTCTGTAGGGGGGTATTCCATCATTGTCACCATTTTTGTGCCTTGCCAGACATTCCTTTATGGTTTTCTATGGCTGTCTTGCTGTGTGAGTCTGGGGGTGAGTATGGGATCCCCATTGTGACATTCATGCATGTGACCTATGACCCCCTTTAGATGGCCACCACATATACTGCAGTGGGATTTGTTACCTTAAATGATACTGCATAGTGTGGGGTAGCCAGTATTTTGCAGACATTTCCTGGTGTCCCACATAGCTGTCAGTTGTCTGCTGCTATCCCAGTAGGCCACCTCATTCCCTTGCATGCATGCAGCATTACCATAGATATGCTACCAAAACATAGTAATCCATTAATTTATTGTTAAGAAGACTGACTTACCTTGTGCATGTGGCAGTTGTGGGGATTGTGCTTGAGGGCTGCCTATGTTGGATGCACACAGTACACTGCCTATACATAGTAAGTTACAGGTAATGTGACGTGTGTGTCATCCATTTTACTGTGTGTGCGAGTCAGAGAGAAGTGTCAGTCCCTGAGTCCCTACAGTGTCAGTGTGTGCTATGCATTGCCTCTTTGCCAAGACCTGGGCATACTGGGCATGCCTCCATCTGCTTACGGGAGCAGGCTCAGGGGCTTCCTCTTTTGAGTCCCTCAGTGCCTGTGGGACCTTGGCAATGGTGGGGGACTGTGTGGCCCTTCCCCATCCTCTCCCTGCTGCAGCTGTTTCCACAGGATCATATTGTGTAGCATGGCACATACTATGAACATGTGTGCACATGTGGCTGTACAGTACTGCAGGGCTCCACCAGATATGTTAAGGCAAGGCAGTGGAACCGTGACTTGAGCATCCCAAACACATGCTCTGTAATGATCCTGGTTTGTGTGTGTGCCTCATTATGGCATTCCTGAGTGGGTGTGTGCACATTTCAGATGGGTGTCATCATCCACGGCTCCAGTGCATAGCCAGCATCCCCCACCAGATGGTAAAACGGGATATCCCCACTGGCAAATGCTTGGTACAGCTGTGACGAATGCCAGATGTGGGAGTCATGATAGCTTCCAGGGCTGCCAGCACACACATTCATGACAATGCCCTGGGCATTGCAAACGACCTGGCAGTTGATAGAGGGGAAGCCCTTGCAGTTTATGTAGACCCTACTCTGTTCACTGGGTGGTGCTTTGATGTGGATGTAGTGCAGTCTATCGCACCAAGTACCTCTGGGTATTCTGCTACATGGTAGAAGAGACGCATATTGCTGGTCCTCTCCTCATGGGTGTTGGGGAAATAAATGTGCTTACTGGCATGTGGTAGGATGGCATCCAGGAACTGGTGAAATACCCTGGATGCAGATGCCCACCATGATATCCCTAGTAGGTCTTTGGAAAGTACCTGTAGCTAGTATTCTTAAGGCTACTCATATCTTGGTATCCATTGGGATGGGTTCCCCTCTGTTGGTCTTGGGTCGGAGCTGAGGCTGGCACAGCTTGATGATTTGCTGCAGTATGTCTCTGTCCACCCTCTAGTGCTGTACTTTCTCCAGATTATGTAGCCCCTGGTAAGTTACCCTGGGTCTGAACACTATTCTCCTCCTCTTCAGTCTGTGGTGGTTGTAAGCATTATCCTCCTCACTGCCGTCAACCTCAAGCACGTACTGATGGATCAAAGCAATGGCAGCCCCTAAAATGTTTTCAGTTAAAATTCCCCTGCATGTGTACACCAATGGTGCAGAGTTTGTGGGAAAAACCTGACTGTAAGGTGTTTGCATAGTTTATACTGTTGTGCTGCAGATGCTGCCTGTATGATTGGCTGACTATGATGCATTTCTCCTGCCAGCTATGCTATTTGTACTTGATTGCTTGTATTCTGCTATTTCCCTTTTCTTTTCCTTTCTTCCCTTCTCATTTCCATCCCTTTTAAGCCTTGAGGTGCACCGCACAAACCCAGTGCCCAAATGTAAACAGTCCTGCTATTTCCATTTTTTTTTTAGACCTGGTGCATGCCACGCAAAACCATTCAGCTAAGGTAAAGAATGAGAAATGGCCCTACCCTGGACACGAGCACACTCTTCATTTCATGGAATAAGTCAATACAGCCTCAGACACACTCCATTTCTTAGCTGTGCCTAGCTAAGCTCAAACGTGAGCCATGGAGCTCCAATGTGCTTATACTAAGTATGACACACTGCCTTTTCATGTCTACTACTCCTCCTGCTTACAACACTGCCTTATAGCACCTACATGGTTAGGTGCAGTTTGGCACTTTTTGTGATTCAGTAAATTTCACTCATTAGTATACCCCACTGCCTTAGTTCCTAGTTACAGCACTACCCCAGAGCCTTTCCCCTTAGCAACCACTGTTCTCTGGTATTGTTTTGATTCTGCATGCCATTGACTATAATAGCAAAATGCAGATTTCACTTCAAATTGCCTTTTCACATTTTTGTTTATTTTCAGCACAATCCCATTTGCACACAGCTGCCCCATGCTTAAACAGCAGAGATCAGCCAAAAAAAAAACTTTATTTTTATGATTTTGCAACACTTTTCCATAACAATGGCCATATATTTGGCCATTGGCATGCCTGAGTATTAGAATACATGCTTTAGTTTGAGTTGTCATGCCTCCATTTTGATTTTTGCAGAAATGTATTAGGCTAGTAGATGAATACATTTCTGCATGCTACACTATTCCGCCATGGATGCCTGCCTACTTACTGGATTGCAAATTGACCTCATTTGCATGGTTTTCAACAGTAAATGAGGTCATTAGCATAATCCAGTCATGTCCATGTTAAAATAGTGTTGCCAGGCTCGTGCACATCCCCAGGCATATTTACTGGATCACTCGGCAGTCATATTCAATGCAGGAATGGCTACACTATTCCTGCACAGCGGTTTTGGCTTATTAAATCCCAGGGAGAGTTTATGTACTATAGCCAAGTGGGGAATAGTTTCTAAGGCTTTGTCCAAGTCAAGGTGGCTGGTGTGCACCATCTTTCCTTTGTCCGTGCCTATGGTGGCTGTCTCAGGAATGTCAACCAGATTTCACTGACATACCCCCCCCCCCCCCTTGACAAAGGCAAACTGTGTGGGGTCGACTATTTGGAGTTTGCCAATGTTCCTGTTAGTGAGGTCCATGATAATCCATTGCATGACCTTGCAGATCAGGCTAGTTAGGCTGATGGGTCTTTAATTTCCTGGATCGGGGAACACTCTATCTTTATGTAAAGGGATGACAGTGGCTGTCCACCACTCAGTTGGGACAAAGGCAGTACTTCAGGCTTTGGTTGAGTAGGGTGCATAATGGTGCTGCCAGTTCATGTTTGAGTTCATGTAGGTTGCAGCCTGGGATATATTCATGTCCCATACAGACTGTCTTCTTATCATTGAGAGGGCAGTGATGCCCTGTTCCCTAGTGATAAGGGTTGGGTGGTCAGGTACTGGGGATGTCCTGTTTAACAGATGGGGGGACAGAGGGGATACATTTCCACTGAATCTGTCAGCCAGTAGATTGGCTATATCTACTGCATTTGTGTATGTGGTGTCCTTGACCTCCAGTTCTGCACAGATCTGGGAGCTTCCTTTGAGAATACAGACATATGCGAGGAAGGCCTTATGATCGCCTGTCTTAGATGTGGGCAATTTAGACTTGTAGTTGCCTTTGGAGGATTTCACTGGTGCTCTTATTTGTTTGTTCAGGCTAAGGAGAGATTACTTTTAATTGTGCACATGCTCCTTCTCGGTCCTGGACAGCAATGTTATCCTTTTATTATGTAGTCCCTTCATTGCAGATGTTTCCAGAACAGGCTTACTCTCCCTTGCGGATGATGATGTTGTCCTGATTCCACACATCAATATATATATATATATATATATATATATATATATATATATATATATATATATATATATATATGTTTCTCCAATGGGGTAGGGGGCTGTTCAGCTGTTTATAACCATCCCTCTGGTGGTTGTGATCAGCTTGGGAAAGATTTTCATTTTACCATGGCTAGAGGGGGGTCAGGAGAAAAGGTGATATCGAACATGATCACTTTTTTGTGGGATCTTGCCAGGGAGGATAATACCGTAGGGGTGCTACAGTGGTTAATCATGTTGGTTACTTCCAAGTCCGACATATGCATCACATCTTGTAGGGGTATCAAGTAGCTGTCCTAAGGATTTAACAGTGATAAGATGGGGGAATCTCTGTGCATTTCTTTTCTGGCATGGTTGGTTTTCTAATCTGGTAATTAAAGTCAGCCAGGATCAGGGTGAAGGGTTAAATCTTGATAGATGTGTAGAGGGCCAGATAAGTGTGGTAGGTATCTTGAGTCAGATATGTTGGTCTGTAGCTACCTATAATTTGCAGAGGGGTCTTGTCAACCATTAACTGCACTTGGAGTGTCTCGTGTGTGTCAGACTATTTGACCAGCCTGGAGGTGTGTGTCTGTCTAACATATATTTACACTCCAACTCCTTTGGCTTTACTGCCCACATTTTGGTGTCTGGTTGTGTCATAGGATGAGTGACCAGGTAAGGATGGGTTGTTCTCCTCAGTTGTGGCCCAGATTTCTGTGAGTGCACACATGTCATGATCTACTAGGGCTATGAGTGCTTGCAATTAGTGCATTTTTCTGTTTAGACTCCTAGCATTTAGCGGCATGGCCTTTAATTTTCATTTTGTTGAGGGTTTTATGTTGGTAGTATGGACCTCATGACTTTCCCTAAAAAGGCACTATGGGGGAGGTAAGATCCTTTGCCAAAGGGTTGCAGACCAAGTGAGGCAGATGTAGGCCATCTCTAGCAAAGCAGAATGGTCTGTTGATCATATGTTCCTAGGCTGCAAGCCAGTGGATTCCCCTGGGATGACAACAGTAAGTAAACCAATTGTTACTGACAATCATTTTCTGTTTGTAATGCATCATCATTCTGGGTGACAGTAGAATGCTGCTTAAGCCTAGGGACATACCTGCATGGAACACATATTCAGCAAGCTGAATCATGTCTGTTTTCCTATAGTCCAGGGAGGTACATCTGAAGTCATTCACACCTCCATGGATTGGGACAGAGTCATAACAGTACCTGTTGTGCACTGACGTGAGCGTATGTGTGATATGGTGGATTCTGGCACCTGACAAACAAGTAAGCATGACTTTCTCCTTATCCAGCCTGATGAGAAGCACAATGGAATCTCCTATGGGTAATATGTTGGGCTTATGGTAAGGTCTTAGTGGTTGCAAGACTCTAGGTGTGTGGACTATGCATGGTCTGTGGTGTGGATGTTAGTGGAGTTCTCATGTGTTTTTGCCTCTGAGGTGTCCTTTGTTTGGAATTTTGTTTTGTTGAGGACCTCCACTTACATGGTTGTGTGTTGTGAAGTTGTGGTTGATGTTTACTGACTCCATACACTGCAGGAAACCTATGTTACTGCACAATTTGTTCTGGTGTGCACATTCTCCATTTGTCTGGCCAGTGGTTTCCCCTTCCCCTTATGTGTGTTTGTTTGTTCTTCTGTAGTCCACAGTGGCTGTTGTTATGAATTTGTATTTTTGATGTGAGCAGGGTAGATGCCTTAACATCGCATACAGGGTTAAGGACTTCACACCTCTGAGTGTACCTATTTAGCAGGTTGTCCATCATTGCACCACTACATCTGCTGTGGTCCTCAGATGGTTTGTGTTGCTATGTTATTATGAGGCTACATGCTGGCTTAGCTGTCAAACCATCAGAGACTGACATCTGGACAGTCCCATATATGACAGTCAGACACAGGCCCACACATTGGGACAGGGTGTTAATAATGTTCTGCCAAATATAGACACTTGGGAGACTGGTTTGGTATTTACTTGCTTTTTCTTATAGGTATGATGTCTGCTTCTCCACTGTCTGCCACTGATGTTTTGACATGAACCTTTCTTGTTTTGCAAGTAGTTTGGCAGGCAAATGCAATGTTAGGACAAGCAGAACAGATATACGAGGCATACTTGTGGTCCTTCTGTGACAGCCTATCATTCCAGGGGTATGGATGGTAGCCAGTGATGTGTTGTCAGTGCTGACACAGTAAGGTGGCAGCCATTTATAAGCTTGCAGTAGACTGACTTTCAGGTACCTGTTGCCCTACTAGGCACTGTGTAGGTTACTTCGAGCTGTGTCCTGTCCATATTTGTGGCCCTGTGTCCCTGACTTGTCCAGCTTTCCTGAAGTATTGGATATTGACTTCTGGGTAGTGTGTACAACTCCTACCAAAGGTGTAGCTAACATGCAACATAGCTGGCACAAAAAGTCTTGGAACATAGACCCTGTCAACCACAGTACTGTACCTAGGCCACTAAGCCACAACAGCCAAGAGTAAGTGCTGCCCACATCCTGACAGTATTAGCCACACATATACATAACTCATTGACCCCTGCATATTGTGTACATGCAACAAGTTATCAAGTTGATTGGGACAGCCGTGGGAATGTGTGCTCTGCTGCTGTTAACCTACAAACATAAATGTTACTGCATTTCTATGGGAACATGGGTGTGTTGGGGGCATACCTGCCAACTGTACACATTCACACAGACTGTGCAGATGTTAGCTTTACATTTTGGTTCCATTTGGCATAGTGTTTGCCTGTATTGGAGAATACTGACATATCACTAAAGACCGAAGATTAGAATGTAATGGCAGACATTTGAGATTCAAACTTCTTACCCTTCAGAGACTTAATGCAACTGCAAGAACTGCTGTGATATCATTGTGTAAGTCTGTAAGAGGAATATTTCATCATTGTCCCTATTTGTGAGCCTTTGCCAGACATTTCTTTATGGTTTTATACAGCTGACTTGCTGGGAGAGGCTGAGGGGTGAGTATGGGACCCCAACATTGACATTCATGCATGTGACCTATGATCCCCCAGTTTGTTAGTCCCCCACATATACTGCAGTGATATTTGTCACCTAGAGGACTACTGCATACTCTGGGGAAGCCAGTATTTGGCAGACATTTCATGTTGTCCCACAAAGCTGTCAGTTGTCTGCTGCTAGCCCGGTAGGCCACCCCATTCCCTTGCATACATGCAGCGATACCATAGATATGCTACCAAAAAGTACTGCTCCATTCATTTATTGTTAAGCAGAGTGACTTACCTTGTGCCTGCAGCAGTTGGGAGGATGGTGCTTGAGGGCTAACTCTGTCAGATGCATACAGTACACAGCCTATACATGGTAAGCTACAGGTAGTGTGATGTGTGTGTCATCCATTTTACTGTGTGTGCGAGTCAGAGAGAGGTATCAGTCTCTGGGTCCCTAGGGTATCAGTGTATGTGCTATGCGTTACCTCTTTGCCAAGGTCAGGGCATATTGGGCATGCCTATGTCTGCCTACAGGGTCAGGCTCAGGGGGTTCCTCCTCCGAGTCCCCTTGTGCCTGTGGGACCTTGGCAATGGGAGGACTGTGTGCCCTTCCCTGTGATGTTCTTGCCACAGCTGTTTCTGCAGTATCATATTATGTAGCATGGCACATACTATGAACATGTGTGCACATGTAGCTGGAGAGTACTGCAGGACTCCACCAAATATGTCAAGGCAGCAAAACCGTGACTTGAGCAGCCCAAACACATGCTCTACAATGTTCCTAGTTTGTGTGTGTGCCTCATTATGGCATTCTTCAGTGGTTGTGTGTGCATTTCTAATGGGTATCATCGTCCACGGTTCCAGTGCATAGCCAGCATCCTCCATGAGATGGCCATACAGGATGTTCCCCCAGGCAAATGCCTGGTACAGCTGTGAAGTGTGCTAGGTGTGGAAGTCATGATAACTGCCAGGGATGCCAGCACACACATTCATAATAATGCCCTGGGCATTACACATGACCTGGCAGTTGATGGAGTGATAGCCCTTATAGTTGCTATACACTCTACCATCTTCACCGGGTGATGCTTTGATGTGGACATGAATGCAGTCTATGGCACCCAATACCTCTGGGTAGTGTGCGACATGGTGGAAAAGATGCATATTGTTGGTCCTCTCATCAGGGGTGCTGGGGAAATAAATGTGCTCACTGACATGTCTTAGCATGATATCCAGGATCTGGTGGAGTACTCTGAATGCAGATGTCTGTGAGAACCCCATGATTTCCCAAGTAGGTCTTTGGAAAGTACCTGTAGCTAGTATTCTTAAGGCTACATATACCTTTGTTTCCAATGTGATGGGTTCCCCTCTTTTGGCTCTGGGTCTGAGGTGAGGCTGGCAGAGCTTGGTGAGTTGCTGTAGTATGTCCCTGTCCATCCGGTAGCACTCTACTATCTTCAGCTCATGTAGCCCCTGAAAGGTTACCCTGGGTCTGAACACACTTCCCCTCCTCAGTCTGAGCAGGTTGTCAGCATCATCCTCATCAGCACCCTCAGTGTGTAGCATGTAGAGATGTAACAAAGTGGCAGCAGCCCCTATTATTTTGTCAGTTAAAATTCCAAGTATGTACTCCAATGGTGCAGAGTATGTGGGAAAAAAACAGACTGAAGGGTGTCTGCATACTTTATACTGATATGCTAAAGATGCAGCCTCTGTGATTGGCTAATTATAAATATATTCTAGCTGCCAGTTTCATTACTGAGGGGATTGAATGGGCCAGTGTGAGTGCCAGAGGGATTATTAGTCATTTCAAGTTGATTACCTTTTCTAAAGGTGTTTCTGTTTCTTTTTTTTATTTCCTGTGTTTTTAAGCCCTGCACCATGCCACACAAACACTCTGCTGAAATGTAAACACTTGTCAGCAGATCTGCACCTTCCCTGTAAATGAGCATGCTTAGCTTTCCTTAAGCCAGCTAAGCACAGCTAAGCAGCCTCAGACACACTCCCTTGCTTAGCTGGTTTCAGAAATGCTAATCAGTGCTAAGCACTCCTCAAATCCACTTAACTGGCTTGACTGCTGCTTAGAATTGTACTTCTTAGCAGTCTTCAAACTGGCTATGCAGAGTTAAGCACTGCTACGCATTGCTCAGTTTTCATTTAAAAGAAAATAACAAACTGGACATTAATTACTCCTTACTGACATTATTAAGTGTATATATTTTACTTTACATGATGTCCCCTATGTGCTTTGATTACATTACTTTGGGGTGTGATTGTACTGTCTGGGGCACTTGTGTTTACATGGGGATTTCACATCACGTATTCACTGACACTGGAAGATTGGCCAGTTACACTACCCTGGTTAACAAATATCAATTACTACATCATTAAAAATAATCAAAATAATTTAACAATTCTTTTCCATGTAAAAGCTGAATTATCTGTCATGGTAATTGAACTGTGCACCTACTGCACACAAAGCCAAAGCTTTAGCCACTGAGCTAAATCACCAGTGAAAATTGTCAGGTATACATTTCTATATAGCTCTTCATACTGTTTTAAGCAGTGCTGAGCAAAGTGCCGCGGCACACAAACCCACTCAGCTATGCTTAATCTTCAACTGCAGTGGAAAAAAAAACCTATACAACCATTTTACATACACATATATATATATATATATATATATATATATATATATATATATATATATATATACATACATATATATATATATATATATATATATATATATATATATATATATATATATCACTATATCAAATATTAGCATGTCAGTTACAGGCCACATACTCTTCATGAATATCCATGCTAATGCAAAACCTGTCATTGTATCAACTTTCTAAGTTTGTAAGGGCAATATTTAGAAACTGTCCCTTTTTCTGGCCTTTTGGCCCACTTTTTGTATTGCCTTTGTCCAGACTTCTTGCTCTCAGGGGTTCAGAGGTGTGTGTCCAAGGACACTTTTTATTGTGCATTGCCATATGGTACTTTCACATTGCAGGGGGTGTGTTGCAGTTCCTGTCACTCCCCCCCCCCCCGTATTCCATTCCACTCACAGATCCTCTTTTCAATGTCTGCTGACACTGAAGGGTTTGTAAGCTCCAATGTGCATACAGGAAGCATGACACACACCCTTTTCATGTCAGCTGTTTCTTCTGTCTAAACCACCACATTATAACTCCTACACAGGTACCTGCAGACACGGTGTCCCATTTTGCTATTCAATATCCCTAGCTCATTTACATCCACGTACTTGCTTATACCCCAATTACACCACTACACTATAGCCTATCTCCTTAGCAACCACTTTTACCTGCCATTGCTATGGGTCTGCATGCTGGCCAGTATAATATAAAAAATAAGTTTCACATTTAGATTGTGTTTTTACTATTTTTTTTATTTTTTGCAGGATCTCTGTTTGCACGCTACTGCGGTTTGCTTAAATGGCTGAAATCTGCCAAAAAAAAACATCTTTTGATTTAAAATATTTTGCAATATGTTTGCATGACAATGGCCATAGTTTTAGCCATTGGCATGCCTAATGAATATAATACATGCTTTACTTTAAGTTGTCATGGCTCCATTTTTATTTTTGCAGTCATAAAACCAGTAAAAATAAAATAACATTTGCCCATACTCCCCCTATGGCTGCCTACCACACTGTTAGCTTACATGCTGGTGCAGCACTGTTTTCTACACCTCCATATTTATTCAGGTATATCTACTGCCCACTGCACCCACTCCATGCTATCCACATGGATACAACATGGTTCTGGCTGTGTTGAAGGTGGATAGCATGGATCTTATACATTAAAGGGGACTTTCCCCCTATTAACAGTTTAATCTTTTAATAATTTATTTTTAAATAAACTTCTTTGCACGAGTTTAAATTTTGCGCCACTTCATGCAAAGTAGAATTTAAATATAATTCAGGAAAGCCTACTTTTAATGGCTTTCACCTTGCTCAACTTTCATCTTAGCTCATGTATGGGGAAAATTTCCCTGTACTTAACACAGAGCTAAGACGGACTCACACCAGATTGCTGAATTGCAACATGGTGTTGTTACTAGGTAGCAATGGGCTGAGGTGGTAGGCATGCACTTCATTTGCATGCCCCACAGGATTTCAGCCCTTGGAGCATTTGTGCATGCGTGCGTGCCACACAGTGCCGTGCCATGGAAACTAAGCCTGTTCCTGAATAGGGAACATGGTTTAGTGTGGGAAAATGGTGTTAAGAAGGCTAACATGGTGTTATTTTCCATGTTAGCCTTCATGAATGCTGCCAACTTTTATGTGTAGATGGCTTCAATACACAACCATTACAGGCACTTTATTGACTGAGTACATGCACCTCAGATGTCTAATTATGATTAAGAAAACACTAGTCCTGTTAACCAAACTAATAACAGTTTAACTTAACCACAACACCAACATTATATTTCTCCATAGCAGCTTCCACACTCAAAAATTGCAGCCGCTTTGTTGCTTGTACAGAGTTAAGATGCCTGATTGAGAGAAAAAATTATCACAGTTGAATTCATATTTGTTTGAAATTAATTTATGCATGCACACTAATTCTGCAAAGCTAGGTTAATAACTGCTTAACTTGAGCAAATGAAAATCGGTCAGTTACTTCCATCCATAGACAGCACCTTTACCCAACAGCAACAGCCACCTGGAAAGTCAGAATAATAACTATCTAATGTTAGCAAACAACAACAGAATCTATCATTTTACACTACAGACAACTCTCTTGCCCAGCATTTATATCCAGTCTGTTGACTGCACACTTCAGATTTCTGATTGTAATCAAAATGTCCAGATATATCTCAACTATGTTTTCCATAAACACAGTGTAGCTACTCATATTAAAGTATTACTACCCATGTCATACAAATACATGTTAGTCAACAGGCCAGAGTTAGTCACTTTCATCAACAGACAGCTCCCATTGCCAGCAATTATAGGTAATCTATGTGTGCCTCAGATATCTGTTTACAATTAAATGAATAAAAAATAATAATAGATGCACTTATATATTCCAGTTTTGTTTTATACATGTATCAAGCCATCCAGAGTATAAAGCATTCCAAGCTGTTTCACAAAATATCAGATTAGACTGGCAATGTCCATTGCCTACAATATCTGATAGAACCACAAAAGGAGGGGGAGTTTCCATATTTATCAAGGATATCCACACCTCCAGGTTAGTGGCATTGCACGAAGTATTGGAGACCATCCATGTGCAACTAACAGTGGGCAAGACTGCTTTTCAGTTTATAGCATCCTACAGACCACCCTCTCAAAGTCAGGAATCCCACTCAGCTTTCCTGAAAACACTGGAGAACGTGAAGATCTCTCCGAACACCATTATATTGGGCGACTTCAACTACCGAAACATTGACTGGGGACACTACTCAAGCCCCAGCACCTTAGCCCAAAGGTTCCTGGAAATTATAAACTCAAATGCTATGGAACAACTAGTCACCACTCCCACAAGAGGGGACAACATACTAGACCTGATCATTACCAACATGGGGACTCTATGCTCCACACCAGAAGTATATCCCTCATTGGTAAGATCAGACCATAAATTAATCTCACTGGATGTCCACATCCCGACCCACCCCAGCCCAGAAAACCACAGTGAAAAACTTCTCAAAAGCGAACTTCTCACTTCTCAAAACTGAAGTGGAATCCTTCAAGGTCCCAGGGCCAGTGGAAACTACGGCCCAAACTGCAGAATCCTATATAAACACATACTACGGACATCTCCAGGAATGCATGGATCATGCTATCCCAAACAAAACCAAGACCCAATCATCCAAAGGCAGGCGTCCAGTCTGGTGGACCCCTGCCATAAATAAACTGTACAACAGAAGGAGGAAGCTACTATATGATAGAGCAAAATCCCTAATAGGGAAGGCATCTCTGATCAGTACTAGCAAAAATTACGATCCTCATAAAATCCTCCAAGGCCAGTTTCGAGAGAAAAATTGCACAGGACACCAAAGACAATCATAAGGCTTTTTCAGTTATGTTAGAAACCTGGGATGCAACTCCCAGACTTGTTCTGAGTTGATTCTAAACGACAAAAATACAGTGGACCCATAGACATCGCCAATATAATGGCAGACAGGTTCAGTGCAAACTCTCCACCCCTCCCCAAAGAGCAAGTATCTATCCAGCAGAGGGGCTGCCTCCCAAACATCTCTGATGCTCCAGGTGAAGGCTGCCCTCACCAAAGCAAAAAACACTGCTTCCATGGGACCAGATGGCATCCCAGGTTGCGTCCTACATGAACTCCAAGAGGAACTAATCCCTCAAATAAAACAGCTATACAATCTCAGCCTCACTACAGGATATGTGCCCACAGAATGGCATACAGCAACAGTGGTCCCACTCCACAAAGGTGGAGCCTCTACGGACCCTGGAAACTATCGCCCCATAAGCCTGACTAGCTTAGTCTGCAAGGCTATGGAGAGGATCATCATGGAGCTCATAAACAAAGACATTGGGGACTTACAGAAACAAGATCCTACCCAGTTCGGCTTTGTCAAGGGCAGATCCTGCCTTTTGAACCTGGTTGACTTCTTTGAAACAGTCACCAAAGCCATAGATGAAGGGACGGTAGTCCACACAGCCTATATGGACCTTGCAAAGGCATTTGACACAATACTCCACTCAGGCATCATAGATAAGATATCCAGCTTAAATATAAACCCCTATGTCACAAGATGGGTCTCAAACTGGCTCAAAAACAGAACCCACAGAGTGAGAGTTGCTGGAGCCATGTCAGACTCGAAACCAGTCACAAGTGGCATCCCACAGGGTTCTGTCCTGGGACCACTCTTGTTTGGTATATACTTTTCTGAGGTACAGGCAAACATGGGAGGACTATGGCTCACCAAGTTCGCAGACGACTGCAAACTGGGTGCCATAATCAACTCTCCAGCTGACACAAACATCCTTCAAAAAGGTCTCACAGAGACAGATAACTGGTGCCAGCACCATGGTCTAAAGCTAAATGCCAAAAATGTATAGTCATACCCTTTGGCAAAAACAATGTGCCCACAAATTACCACATAGGCAGAAACCCATTAAGTACAGAGAAAGTTATTAGGGGACCTGGGGACCCAAGTTGATAGCAATCTCTCCTTTGAAAACCACATTGCCAAAGTAGTTAGAAAGACCTTCTACATAGCCCACCTCATCACAAAGGGTTTCACATCTAGATCAAGAGAGGTAATCGTGCCCCTTTATTCATCCCTCATCAGGCCCATCATAGAATACAATGCCCCTTTTGGGATGTACCTTACCCGACACCTGCAGCAATTAGAAAGACCCCAAAAGTATCTCACCAAGAGGATCAAGGGTCTCAAACAGATGCCATGTGCTGCTTGATTAAAAAAACTCCAGCTCTACTCAGTTGCATACCGCCTACTTCGAGGCGATCTATGCCTGACATACAAAGCTATGTCAAATCCAGAATTAATGGACATGCTCCACCTCAGTAAATCTAAATCCCTTAGAGCCACACACTCAAGGGACTTGAGCCTCAGCACAGAAATAAATAGAACTTGCTGGAGGGACAGGTTCATAACCCAGAGGCTCCCTTCGCTCTGGAATAGAATTCCAGTTCATGTGAGGCAGATCACCTCACTGAATCTCTTCAAGAAGAATCTCGATAGGTGGATGAGGGATCGTAGGTTTGTCCCAGGGATTACTCCCGTGTCACTATTAGACAGAGGCACAGTAAACTAAACCTTAAAGGGCACAGTATACTCAAATCAAGGGGTGGCGTAAGCCATACAGAATCGGCCTAGGCTTATAATTGCCTCAGGGCAGATAGCCTAGTATGAACCTATGAACCTATGAACCTATCTGTTTGCCTACCAGTTTAAAAACAAAAACAACAAATCAGTCTGTTTTGTCTAATTTGCACCACAAATGCAGTATTCTCTCCCAGACATTCATGGTGCTTCTGCCAGTGGATTCCCATCACAACCATTACCCTCTCATGTTCAGAGGTTTTGAGCTTTCTGCTTCATCCCACCTACTGCAATCTATACAGTGACTCATACAGTCTTTGCGGCTTTGTATAGCTTGTGAGTGAAACCACACAAAAAGCCTGGTCACTAAACAGTGAGCAGTGCTTTCCTTACAGAGTGACACAACCATGACTTCTTTCAACAAGACCTCCATGGCAACAGCATTAAAACAGTTGCAAAAGTACTTCTGGCAACGTACTTCTCAATGAGATCACTTTGCTCATCTATGTCTAAGGCCAGCCATGGAGGTGATAGATTTATAGGTAAGTATTATGCTAACTGACCTTATGAGCCATTTTAAGCCAAGCCAGGTACCCTTTTTGTGCTTGAATTAACCTACCCTATTTGATTAGTGATTGGCCATACCCATCCAGTGGCAATAATTATATATCACCCCTAATGAGAATAACTGGGCTCATACCGTAGATAATTTGAGAGGACCCATGCACTGGATAAAGCATTTAGGAGATGCCTCATTCTATTTTTAGTACAAGGGGTAGTGCTGGGGTAATTATTTATTTCTTTTTCTCATCCATAGATCCAAGTGGTGCTTGAATATGGAGAGGTATTAACTTTGTTTTATGTGGATGAGGAGTCTGTTCTAGTACAGCAGTATCCTATGCAGGATATACCTGTCCCTCTAAACTGTTCTGTTGATGTTGCAGAAGAGCTTTAGATCCCCATAAATGAGTATTTCAGATGTCATTTAATTTGCTTATGTGCAGTAAATTCATCAGTATTGGGTATGAGGATGCCTTGTATGCCAGACACAGGTAATCTCTCAACAGTCTGTAGCATCCCGAGCATTGTGACAGGGCTTTGATTTGGTCTATGCATGTTATTTAGGCTTTGTATCCATTTGGTAAGGTATCTCAGTGGGCATTCCATTTATTGAATCTATCAGGATGCCAAAGGGGGCATTATACTCAATGATTGTCCTAATAAGGGCTGATTAAAGGGGGTCAATGATATTCCAAAATCTAGCCACAATCCCTTTGTTTATAAGATGGGCATTAGAGAAAGACTTTGTTATAACAGTAGACAAATACTGGTCAAAAGTGATTCAATGAAAGATGAAATGACATGTTCAAGTCATTCTGAATATTGCTGAATGATGCATAATTAAACACATACCTGCTGCAATGCACTATAGCCACGCACAATGTGCACAGGTAAAATGCACAAAGACAAAAGACTAGCTAGCTGTTGGTTTTTGATTTCCAAAGTAAATATAGACATATATATATATATATATATATATATATATATATATATATATATATATATAATGTCTATATATATATATATATATATATATATATATA
>NC_056737.1:1367887171-1367991200 GCF_019279795.1 Protopterus annectens
GAATTACTTGTCAAGAATGATGAAAAGAGGGGAGCTGCATGAATGGCTACTACCTAGCTACTACTAATGCTGGTCTCAGCACAGCTTCACTCTGTTGGGATACAATACTCCTTTGCTTCTTCTCTCACCAGAAGCAAAATGTTAGCACCACTCCCAAGAAGAGAAACAGGCCACAGCATGTTTGGCGATCCATAGTCTTATCTCAGATGATGCAAGGGTCTGCAGGCTTGTATCCTTTTTCTGGAAGATGCCTCGAATAGCACCCAGACCAATCAGGTACGTTAAGTACAGACACTCACTTTCCAATCAGAAAGAGTCAGAAATCAATGCACTCTGCACCTACTCTCACCAGGATCAGAATATAAGCACAGATTCCAAGCTGTCACCTATAAAGCAGTTATTAAGCTTTCTGGTGATCAGCATTCTCCAGGAAATAATGTAACTGCACTCCTTCTCTCACCAGGAGAAAATGGAAGCACTAATCCCAAGATGACTACTGAGAGGCAGAATGTGGGCTCACCAATAACTGGTGGTCTTGCAATAGATGCTTAAAGGTAAGATGAAAAAAATGGTTTATCCTAAACACTGCAGTGTGCCATAGAGGAGTTAGATGTGAAAGTATTGTTTTACCTGTCTAAAAAGCTAAGTTTTAATGGAGAGTCACTATTTTTAAAACAGCAAGATAGATTGAAAGGGTCGATTGTTTGAGGTTTCTTCCCCTATTTTGACTAGGTGGGCCTGTTTGCCACCCATCTGGTAACATACATATTGATGCCTGCTTGAGAAAGTTTATCTATTATACCTGAGTGGGGGAACAGTATCGGAGGCATTAGGCAGTGTGCACTGTCTACCCTTCATCCATGGCTTTGGTGACTGTCTCAAAGAAGTCAATCAAATTTAACAGGCATGATGCACTGGAGTTCCTCCACATCCAGATCACCATAGAAAAAGTTCCATACCATATCCTAGCAAGCTAAAGGTCATCCTCTATGTCCCATGAAACCCATAGCTCATTCTTAGCCCTACTGAAGACACTCACCATTCAACTAAATACCATACTTGTGCGGGACTTTAATTGTCCCTCTAAAAACTGGGAATTCTATATGATCCCAAACTTGCAGGTATAGAGATTTCTACACTTTGTAAACACGAATACCCTGGAGCAGTTAGTGTATACATAGGTTCATAGGTTCATAGGTAGGTACCAGGCTATCGGTCCAAGGGCCTACGTAAGCCTAGCCAACAAGGTTCCCTGGGTTATGCCACCCAAGAAAGTTATTTTCCTGTGCCACTGTCGAGCAGAGACACAGAAGTGATCCCCGGGGTGTATTTCCTATTTCCCATCCACTTATCAAGATTTTTCTTGAAGAGTGCTAATGAAGAACTTTGCTTGACATAGATGGGTCTCCTGTTCCAAAGTATGGGAAGTCTCTGGGACAGGAATCTATCCCTCCAGCATGTCCTGTTATTGTGGTGACAAGGTTTAGGTCCCTAGAGCGTGTAGCTTGGAGGGATTGGGATTTCTTTAGGTGTAGCATGTCCAACAGCTCTGGGTTTGACATAGCTTTATATGTTAGGCAGAGATCACCTCGGAGTAGGCGATATGCTACGGAGTAAAGCTGGAGTTTTTTGAGGTGGTCAGTGTAAGGCATTTGTTTGAGGCTAATAATCCACTTTGTGAGGTACTTTTGTGGCCTTTCCAGCAGCTGCAGATGTCTTGTGAGGTACATTCCAAAAGGGGCGTTGTACTCTATAATGGGTCTAATGAGTGATGAGTAGAGGGGAACAATGACCTCTTTTTTCCTGGATGAGAACCCTTTTATGATGAGGTGTGCCATGTAGAAGGACTTCCTGACTACTGTTTCTATTATAAATATATATATATATAAATAAACAGGATAGTTCAATGTTATTTAATTGCACAGTAGTTTTCGGTAGCAGTTGTTTGTAGTCGGTAATAGCATCAGATGAGCAAAACACCCAGGATTTATCGATGGTATTTTTATTTATTTATTTTATTTATTGTATAACGTGACATCAAAATTCTATTATCTACATTTCATTAAATTTAACAATATGCTTGCTTATCAAATATGTAGCACCTACTAATTCTACATGTTTTTAATTAGTTTCAGGTTCTTTTTCTGATCAATACAATGTTTTTGAGAAGTCTTTAATGTATTCTATGATATTTTGGACATTTTTCTATAGATAAGATGTGTGGGTATTTAAGGGGTAGTGATTTAGTGACGTTGTTTCTGTTTCCATCCCTTTTTGGAGTTTTCTGAGGAAGTTGGTGTCTTGTAACCGACAAAAAGCTTGGGAGAAGCTTAAATCTAATAAAACTTGTTTTTTTTATATTTTGGCATCTTGGAGATTTATTTTGGAGTTCTCTAGGGACGATGGATTGTTGTGCATCTTATCCCTTTTACTGTGGTGATGTGACTGTCAAAGGAGAGACTACTGTCCACCTGGGTCCCAAGGTGTCTTATCACACATTCGGTGTTAAGTAGATTGCTGCCTATGTGGTAGTTCATGGGTAAAGAGTTTTTACCAAAGGGGGGTGACACTGCACTTTTTGGTACTGAGCTTGAGGCCAAGGCTCTGACACCAGGCATCTGTCTCAGTGAGGCCCTTCTGTAGGATGTCCACATCATTTGGGGACTTGACTATGGCTCCTAGTTTGCAGTCATCTGCGAACTTCATTAGCCAGAGGCCTTCTGTGTTAGTCTGTACTTCAGAGAAGTAAATACCAAACAGGAGAGGTCCCAGGACGGAACCCTGTGGTACTCCACTTGTCACTGCTTTAAGGTCAGATTTGGAGTCTGCAACCTTTACAGTGTGGGTTCTGTCAGTGAGCCAGTTGGCAACCCATCTTGTGATGTAGGGATTTATACCTAGTTTAGTGAGTTTAGCTATAATTCCAGAATGAGGGATGGTGTTGAAAACCTTGGCGAGGTCAAGATAGGCTTTGTGAACCACCTTACCCTTATCCCCGGCTTTGGCGACTGCCTCAAAGAAGTCGATCAGGTTCAGGAGACATGATCTGCCTTTCACAAACCTGTACTGGGTGGGATCCAGAGTTTGGAGGTTAGCAATGTCTTTGTTTATGAGTTCAATGATGATACGTTCCATGGCCTTGCAGACAGGGCTCGTCAAGCTAATAGGTCAATAGTTCCCGGGATCAGTGGTGGCTCCCCCTTTGTGGAGTGGTGTGAGACTCTTTTGTAGTTTTTTTTTTTGTATGAAGAGAGAATCTACTTGTTATCCATTTCAAAAAAGTTGCTGTTTTCTGGCATTTAATTGAGGAATGAAATTCCTAAATAATCTCTCTTATTCAGGATATAAGAGACAGTGACATTTGCAGTGGAGCTGTTTGTTCATAGGTTGATACTAGGCTATCCAGTATTGAATTTGTGACTTTTTTTTACATTAATATATTGTAGCCTTGTTGCTATATGGGACAATACATTTATGCATAAAAGGTTATTTTTTATATTTTAACTCCTCTGCTAGCAGTGTGGAAAAAGTGAACAAGTGAAATTACTCCTGTTGGTAACTCTCATTTTGCAATGAGCAGGCTGATTGGTTTGACAAATAATTGTGCACGCTTTTGAATGCTGATATCTTTCTATTGTATAATTACCTATAATTGTCAGTACTTTTGTATAAGGGGATCACAATTGCCTTCTTTTGGAGTTAAGTACTCTCCTTTCATTGATTGTTTAGTGCTAGTTACTATGATCTGATGAAATGTTAGTGCAGACTTATATGGACTATTTGGGCCATCTTTTATTTATGTATCTATTTATTTATTTGAATTTGTTTTGTTGTAGAAGTTTCACTAATGCTGGTAAGTATCAGTGTCAGTGGTATCACTATTTGCTGGGTCAGGTTTGTAGTGATGAGAGAAGTCCTGTTCTGTTTCACATGGCACTAGCTACAGTAGTAGAGTTCAACGTGACTGTTTTTCAGGGGTAATGCGATGGTTAATTGCCTTCTAGAATCTGCTAGGATTTGATCGATTTGCATTTTGAAGTAAGAGCTAATAAACATTTTATTTTCTTGTATTTTTATTTGCTTTTTGTTTCCTCAGATTTTCCCAAGTGACACTTCTGATTTTGTAGTTATGCATGCATTAAACAGCTTATCTGTTTTTATTCCTTTGACATCCATACCATATCAGTGGAACCAGAATCAAATTACTCTAAAAGTAAGCATTGCAACATGAACAACAAATATACAAAGAACATGGAAAGCAAACAGAAATAACCAAGTATATTCAAAAGACAGTAAAGAGACAGCACTTTAAATAATGTTAAAAACAACGGATGTATAAACCATAAACACCAATAAAAATATAATTAAACATGACCAAATAATAAGATACCTCTGCAAACTTTATACTGAATATAAGAATAAATATGCAAAAGCCTTTGAAAGCCTTAGAATAACTTCAATGCACCGAAGCACAGAAGGATGATGTATACACATATCTACAGCAAATCGTTAACAAACCTTGCAGAGTACATGCCCAGTCATAAAATCAAAATCAAAAGTTGCTCATTACACTGGAAAAAGAAAAGAAAAGAAAATTAGTTCTGCAAATGAAATGTAGGTCTAAATGATTAATCCACCACACAGTCAAAAGGTACCAGGCCCACTGCCAGTCAGAAGTATATGCATCTTCAAATGGCTATTAACAGACATGTATTCAGAATGTCAGGTATTAAAGAAATCTGTTGGTGCAATGGAATAATTTTTTCACCAAAAAGAACATTTCAGAACATGATTACATTAGACGTTTTAATGAATGCCAGGCAATACAAAAGAGGGAATTCCAAATAATTGATCAGGTAGAAAGAAAGGATGCACAATCAAAGAGTCATTCAAAAACCAATAAAAAAAAAACAGAAAACAAATTATTAAAAGGAGGTCATAATCAACAACCATATAAGATTCAAATCTGTAATGAAGCAATGAGTCTCAGTCAAACAAAATGTCAACATTTCACAGTTGTGCAAATATACACTATCATAACATAAAATATCATACAAAATATACCAAACATTATTTTTGCAAGAGGGCTGTACTATCCTCTGTATCAGCCATGGTGATGTGGGGGGGGGGGGTCTGTCTCCACATCTCTAATCACAACTATACTAACTCCAAAGTGACAAAAACTTGGAGAAATGGGAAAAGAATTAATCATTGGCAATTATAGGTTCATAGGTAAAAGATCATAGGTTCATAGGTAAATATGAGGCTGTTAGTCTATAGACTATTACAAGCTTAGACAATAACCAGAGATCAGAATTAATCCTAGTACGGTGTGTCTGTGAGCTAAAGACCTTAACCATTATAACAACCCTCATATACTAAACCCTCCCACCAATACAAAAACATCACTTAATAACTCACAACACTTCAAGTGTTAGCAACATGTTATACAGTGAGTAGCAGTATTCTTCCAAGATTCATTATGTCACTTATCAGTAAATCATTTATATATATAAATACTAAAACACATATGGCTAAGAAACATACAATTGATATACAAAAGTATAAACCATTCTGAAATCTATAATAATCCAAACCAACATCCAAAAAATAAAATAAATATAAACCTCAACATCCAAAAGTATTTCATTTGGAAACCAAGTAATGAGGCACACCACAAAATTTACTAACTACAAGCATAAGCACATCTCCAAGTACAAAACATTAGTAATTACTCTCAAATGAAGGGAACACAACAAAAGCAACTTTAGAGTATCTTAAGAAATGTCATTCAATTAGCATATTGATCAAGAAATACAATATACACAACAAGTAAAATAATAAACCAATCAGCTGATCACTTAAATGGGAAAAAAGACCGACAACTTAATGCAGCACTTTATGACCCATCAGTGCAAGCTGGATATTATACAGTTGTAATGGATAGGGGTAAAAATTCCATTGCTACCACAAAAATACATCGAAGATAGTAAAGGACTTTAAATCCTACACTGTTGCCATCACACATATGCAAAGTATGAATCACATCACTGCCACAAAAATATGTAGTGAGCAGGAATGATGAGCCTAACTGTTGTTTGCTTGGTTTATGCTCCTTATATTGTTTCTTATGTTATTTTTTATTTTAGTGTAGTGTTTATTTGTATTGCAGTTTGTAAAAGTATTAGTATTTTTGGTTAGGAGAGGGCAGAGCAATTTTTCATTGTGACTTATAGGAACTAGAAATTAATTACCCGTGAACAGTATATTTATTTAAAGGCATAAGATAACATTTCAAGGGTTTCAAGAGAAACTTCACTGGAAATGTATCTGCCATAGAACACACTGGAAAATACTTTACAATAATTTGTAGTGGAAAACATTTTCCTACCCCACCTACCCTGTTCCTCTTGTAATCTTAAGTTTAGTGGTTCTCAAGTTGCCTATTCCTATTAATAATTTGATCACATAGATCCCTCACGCTACTTTTTCATTGTTTCTTAAAAAAAAATAAGTCTCAAATATACCTTTTGTAGAATTAAACTTACCCTTACATTACATTACACAGATCACTAATATTGAGTGTACACAGTTATCTACAGATGTAACCAATTATCCACAGACAAAATCTAATAGAATGATTCCTCTTAATATTGTAATTAAGTTACTTTTACATTCTGTCTTCAACCATAACCATTGTTCATTGATTTGAGATTCATGCCCATTGTTAATTCTATTAGCTGTCTTTATTAGCACTCTTTTGCAAGAGATGGCCTAAATGTTTTACTGCTTAGTATTACAGGAAGACTCAGAAGAGGAGTTTCAGCTAATAAAAAGAGAATGGAATGCAAATCTGAAGGTACACAAGATGAAACTGAGTCCATATAAGAGAGATGTAATGGCAGCAAATGTGGAAAATAAGAAGAGGCTGTAAACTCAGATGTAAGGGGTAATAGTAGAAGAGGTTAATGGCTTCACTTATCTGGGAGGGGTGGATGGAGAGAAGAGATGTCTAAATGAAGATACCAAAGCTAGAATCAGGGCTGAAGGATGCCAAAGAAGATGAAAAGTAAGCTGTACAAAATAGTGGTCTGACCAGCACTACTGTGTGCTACAGCAACATAGGAATACTTTTATACGGTTTTCTTTGTTGTGTCATTTGAATCATTTTCTTCTACTGTGTTTGGGTGATAAAGTATTCAAGAACCCACTTCATACCTCCCAACTGTACAGAATTTTGCAGAATGTTCAGATTTTTGGCCTCTTATTTTCTGTCCGTAATTCATAAAATTGTGTTTTTCTGGCAAATTAGTGGCAAATCATTAAAGATTAAAGTTAGAAAATAACAGGCATTTGATTTTCAGATGTCATATCCTTCAGAAAATGCATGTTAATGCAAAACTTGTCATTCTATTAACTTTCTAAGTTTAGAAGAGCAATATTTAAAAATGGTCCCTATTTTGGGCCTCTGTACCACTTTTATTTATAGCTTTGTCCAGATTTCTTGCTTTAAGAGATTGAGAGGTATGTCTACCATTCTTGATAAGTGATATGTGATCTTTTACATCTACTTTAGCTACTACCAGCTGAGGCAGATGGGACCTCATTTAATGTTTCCTCAGAAGGATGGGACATTCAGGTGAGTGGGACGGCCTTATGCTGCACTGCAGTATCAGTATTGGAAAAATGAATCCACGAACCTGGAGTAAGGACAGATGTTACAATGATTTGATCTGCCAGTACCAAAGGAAGAATATTACTTGTTGTGCCACTTACATTGCAAACAAGGCAACACTGACCTTTGGTGGACTTGAATCAACTTTTTGATTTACAGCAAGATGAGATGATTGCACCTTAGGAACTTGCAATATTTATTATATAAAGCTACATCTTTACCATGTTTTTTATTTATGTAGTTAACTTCTATTATTATCAGCAAACCTTGTCTGTATAATTACATCTGTTTTTGCTTTTCTTTCTCTCTTTAGAAATACTTGTAACTAACTTATTTCTATAGTATCTTGCATTTCTTTGCAACATAATATTACCAGTGCTGGAAGATCAAGTCACATCAATAGCAGGCTCACAATCTGAGTAATCCTAAATATCCAGCTGAAGAGGAAAAAAATAGTTTAGACAGCACAATACATTTCATCAACTTGTTACACTTTTTGGATACCATTTACAAAAGTGGGAGCTCTTAATTATTCCATTGATTTGAAGTTGTATTCATATTGTGATTTGTCTATCAATTTTCAGTACTTTCTTTTTCAAGTACAGTGACATAAGAAGCCAAAATAATATTATACAGAGAAAACATTCTGGATAGGTTGCCAGACTATAGCAGAGTAACATACTCTGTGCAATTAATGTGTTATGCTTGACATAGGTCAAATAAATCATAGCAAGTGCAGAAAAATGTTACTGCACTTTATTTTAGAAAGCAATATATTTTTGACCCTACAATATGCACATCCCCAAAAGTTTTCTCATTATTTTTAAAAGCAAAAAGTTCCCATTTACCAAATTATTTTTTAAGAAAATGATGCACCTTACTTTTTCTTTTTTATAAACATGCAATTAAAATACATTTCTTACTTGAAAATTTATTTCATAATATCATTACAGTGTGTATTTTACTGTGTTTGCATCATTTAGTTTTCCTTTATTTATTTAGTTAGTTAGTTATTTAAAGTTCACATGGTTGTACTACAATTAATCATATCCCATCGTGGCAAAATGTGAATAATCAAAACTAAAACTTTTAATCCTTTACGGAAATCACATTGCCAAATAGACACTACATAATTGCCATATACTACGAAATATTTGTTTTGTCAGGACTCATGTCCACAATACCCCAAGTTACTAAATGTTATATTTACCAATTTAAATTTTGCAGGAACTCAAAGAAAAAAGAAAAGTTTTAAAGGAAATGAAGTTCACTTTTTTTCTCATTTCTGACTCCTGTCACACAAAACCCAAGTGATTCGACAGGTAGTATATTTACCTATGGTGTTAGAGAAGTAAAAGTCTAGGGGTTCTATTCCTGCCCAAGTGCGTGGGTTAATTTTCTAGTACTGATACTACAGTGCAGCATAATGGCATGCTAAACCATGGTCCTGTTTGTCTGCATTGTTGGCACTCTTGGAGATTTCACTGAACGTATCCATAAGAATAGGACTTTTTATTTATATAAATGATTTAATTATCTAAATAAACCTTTTCACTTTATATAACAAGTATGCTATAAAATATTTGAATGAATTTAAAAATAAGTAAATCCACATATATATTTGGTTGAATATATTTTAACATTCCAAATTTCATACCTAACCATGGCTCCTCAAGCACATATTTTTTCATAATAATTTCATGATTCAACATTTTGTTATATAGCAAATCTTTACATTTCTTATTCTATATTATCCATGCTACACTTATTAATATCTTACCCATCATATATTTTTCATTTTTTATTTCCATCATAAACCTCATATATCATATCATATCTCAATCTATGTTTTGTAAACATTCAAACTGATATTCATTTCTAGTCCTTTTCCATACTTGTTTAACCTTATCATATTTCAATAAGGCATTTTCAATAGATTGCTTTACCTCACATATATGACATAGTCATTCTGTCATTTACTTGTATTTCATTTGTCTCTTAACTGGTAATTTTGCAACATTAATTTCCATAGAAGGTCTGTTATTTTCCTAATGTTCTTAATCTAACCTGTCCTTCCTTTATTGTCCTTTTAATACTCATACTTCTTTATACCCATGGCTTACTATAATAAAGTGACTCCATTATTTCCTCATACTATGCTTTCCTCAATATATTTACACTCTCTAGCCTAATTTGCCACTTTTTACTTTTTCACTGTAATCATAAACTTACTTTTATTTACACCGTCTACTATAATTTACCAGCATTTTACTTTTTCATTGTACGCTTTAAGCTGTTTATTTTTGTATTTTCTATTCCACGATCTGTCTACATCCAATTTTTTTATGTCTCCCATATCACCTTTCTGCTATGTTTTTGATCTTCCTTGCAATATTGCACAGTATTCTATAAGAATGAATTAAAACTAAATGTACAATGGGATTTCTTAAACCTATACTTCCATCCTCTTTTCTACAACATAGAGCACTCCACTTTTAATGGGGTTCAACCTTGAAACCCAAATGAACCCAAAACAATTTTCAATCATTGTTTTTCTAGACAGCTTGGAAATACATGCACTGCACCTATGTGGGTCTACTTCACAGTACCAAAATGTCAGTAGACCAATTTTCAAATAACCAGGATTACAAGGCTGAAAATCCAAAGCACTGAAACTCCACATAGCCGATCGTCAAAAAAATGACCCAGTAACGTGCAGTGTACCTCTAAAGTAATGCACCAACAAAAGCAAAAACTCATCCCATGTAAACAATGCCCTGTTAAATGAAATGGATTGAACAACTGATGAACTATCCTCCAAACTCCGCCCATAAAACATTACCCATGTGTAAATAACAAATCCCACTGAATATTCATGAGGGTGCCCAAGGAAAACATTCAGTGGAAATTTGTTAAACCAAAAATCATAATCACTTTAATTTAAAAGTTTACATTTTTGCAGTGGGACTGTGCCCCCCTTCACCCCCCTATGGTGGGTTGTGCCTCCCAAACCCCCTGGAAATTAAATATACCAAATCTGAGGCTGCAGAATGAGCGGATTTCCTGTTCCACTCAGCTTGGTGTCAGCACAGAGAAGTTTCAGTTATATGAAACTCCACTCTTTTGGTGTCAGTAATTTGAGAGTCTGTCTATTGACATTTCTGTAATATCAAGTAGACCCCACCTATGTACCCTAGTTTCCTCAACATACATGCATGTATCAAGTACTCTTTTTTGTAAAGTAATTTAGAATGTTCCTAACATATTAGTTACTCATTATTTTCTTCAAAGGTTTCCTTCTTCTGTTGTTCTATTACCTCTGTCTCCCCAAATATCATCCTCATTACACTCCTCTGCGAAATATATATATCTACTTTTTACATAATCTCAAAATACTTTGCTTTTATCTTAATTCAGCACTAATCCTACTTTACTTAACTCTTTCTCAACTATAGAAACCATTTCTTTAACACACATATTATTCTTAGACATTATGACTAAAGCAGCATATGTCATAAATACTGGAATTCCCACCTATCTCTCATTTTTCATTTCACCATCTCACCTCTCACCCTGTATCATAGTATGACCAAATTCATAACTAAAACAATTGAAATTCCACTAATCTGTCACCCTTGCTTCACTACCCTCCTAATAGCATGTCAAGAAGAATAGAGGTTGCTTTATTAACAGTCTCATTCATTGTATACTATAAAATATATTAAGTCAATTAATTAGACTCTCAGATTTTACTTTCATATTTAAAATATTTACAAGTTAACACAAATGAAATTAGGTAAACAATTATATTTCATTCATTCTTTTTCTTTTACATTTGACATCTATTCTCCCCACCGTTTCTTCCATAATCATCTTCTAATTTCAGCTACTGCATCATCCTCTTCATTTTCTTTTTATACAACAAATCCTCATATTTTTTTTCTACAACTCCAATATTGCCACAAG
The DNA here is from genome assembly GCF_019279795.1 of Protopterus annectens. Lineage (NCBI taxonomy): Eukaryota > Metazoa > Chordata > Ceratodontiformes > Protopteridae > Protopterus > Protopterus annectens. The sequence goes on from NC_056737.1 coordinate 1,367,898,813, forward strand.
CAATTTGTGCCCTTTATCACTATGACATTATTTTATTTTATCATGCTTCCCATATCATATCATACTCATATTTATACATTTAAATCCTTTCTATCTATATTTATGCTAAAGTTTTCCAAAAAGTTTTTTATTATTTTCACAATCATAAAACAGTGTTTTATTGTTTCTTCTTTATTACAATCAATACATTTTGTTTCCTCTATAATTTTATATTTCATATTCCCTTTCACCAGTATCTAATAACATTCTACATAAAATCCCCTGATTCATAAAAAATGTCCACACCTTTTTCCTTCTGTTTTTTATTACCTTTTTTCACCCTCTTTTAATTCTAGCACAGATACACCCTTTCCCCCAAAATTGTATTATGTCATTTTTTTTTGTTTTCTCAATAACATCACTTACGTTTAACTTCTATAATTAAATTTTATTCTCATATTCTTCTTTACATCCTGTCCATTTTCTTTTCACCCCATATATTTTCATAGATTAGTACTAAGATAAGTGCCCTTATGAGCGATTTTAAGCCTAGCCAATTATCCCTTGTGAGACTCAAACCCTGCACCTTGTGTTTGTAAGGCAAACACCTTAACCATTAGGCCACCCACTCAACTTTACATATAACATTTTATTTACTTCACCTTTTTCATTACCCAAAATAAATGCATTAATATTAAATGCACTACTGGATTTTTTTTAAATTAAAACCACATTTTTTTCTTATAGATTATTCATTTTTTCACTGAGTTAATCCCTGAGTCCAAGTGAAAAAAAAAAGAATATTTTTTGCCTGTGAGAAACACACATGCATATATATATATATATATATATATATATATATATATATATATATATATATATATATATATATATGGATTCACTTTAGAAGCTCGAAATACTGAAATATCTAATTTCAGTATTTTGTGCCTATAAAGTTGAATCCAGGAAAGAACAAAAACTCAGAAGAGCAAAATTCAAAATGTCACATACCGGAGTCTTTGAATTACCGCTTCTGTTGCACACAAAAACACACCTTCCTCCCTACACACATACACAAGCTCTGTCCTACATAACAGCAGGGGGGCAAGCCCCATGCACCCCCCCATACCCCCCCACTTATATATTCTAACTCCGAGGTCGCACTACATACAAAAAACACACAAAACATCACCACACAAGCTACATTCTCCTCAGACACACACATCACAGTAACCAAATACACTAACACACACTACAGTCCCTACCCAAAGCCCTTAACTCAAAGCACTTACCTGAATCCATAACCACAGCAAAACACCAGAAGTGCTAATTCAAAATCTCTGGTATGTGAGATTTTGAATTTCGCGCTTCTGGGTTTTTGTTCTTTCTTGGATTCGACTTTATGGGCACGAAATACTGTGTGTGTGTGTGTGTGTGTATGTGTGTGTGTGTGTATTCACAACTGAAATGCTATTTTCCTACTACATAAGAAATTAACAAATATGTTTTTTTTTCTGAAATGATGGGTTCTATTCCATAAAGTTCACGGAATATGGCAGATTGTGTTGGGTTCCATGCAAGAATTGCAGCAACCTAGATAATGTACAAGTATCTCTCAGTCTGTGAATAGCACCTCAGCTCAGAGCAAATCAGACATAACCAGCTTTGTCAGTGCAACCACAATCAGTCATGTGAAATATGTATTCCAGAGAAACTTGGTCAGAAAGTAATATATATATGTGGATTATCAATGCACAGCTAAAATAGGTATACAAGTCCAATGGAACTATTAATACATGGAAATTACTAAATTAAGATAAATGTGCATTAGCCATTGTGTCTGAAATGTGGAAAATATCCACAAACACTTAAGGATATCCTTGTAATACACAGATGGACAAATATAAATACACCCAATGGGAAACTCAAATAATGCACAACACAAGGAAATAGGATGATAGAAAAGCAGATGTGGGCTGAAGGTGAAGATGAGGGATACACAAGAAGTATGATGGAGTTGGAAGGTCAAAGGGAGAGACAAAGGAGTATGAACAATTTGTTTGCTGAGAATAGATATCTTTTTTATTTTTTGGACAGAGAAGGAATGGAAAAGACATGGAAAGAGGAGGATGGCAAAACAGCAGGTCTAAACATATAACAAATATCACAAGACATGACAGGTAAAGGTTGGAAATATACGTAAAGGAGAGGTATGGTACACAGATAGCAAGCATACATACTAATTAACACTGGTGAAGGAAAATTGACAAACAGGGTAGGTATGTATACCAGCCATGGAGCAATGTAGAAAAAATATATATATACATATTATATATATATATATATATATATATATATATATATATATATATATATATATAGGGTCTATGTGTCAATTATTCGAATGCTTAAAATGTCGAACGTTACATGGTCGAGAGCAAATGTTCGACATTTCAAGTGTTTGAAGATTGACTTTTAATGGAGCCATATGGTGCAGAAAGGTAGAATTTCCCTTTTCTGCACTGAAGTGTGATCTCAGAGTTGGTATATTCAAGTATGGGAGTTTGGGGGTGTGGGGGTGCAGGGGGGCTCCCCGCCCTGCTCACACTGTTAGGGTGTGTTTTACTTTTTTTTTTTTTTTTTTTTTTTAATATTCGAACATCCAAATGTCGACCATATGGTAGTCAACATTTTGGATGTTTGAATATTTAACATAGACCCTAGATATATATGTGTATATATATATATATATATATATATATATATATATATATATATATATATATATATTTATATATATATATATATATATATATATATATATATATATTTCAGATACATGTATATACAAATATATATGCAGCAATACACAAATCTATGCTGAGATGTTACAGACTGTGTGACAGTCATACCAGAATGAGGGTGATCAATGGTTGGTGTGTATTGCAGAACACTAAATGGGAAGTGCCATCATTGCAATACACAATGAATATCGAATAGAATCATCCACTATGCTGCCAGCAGTGAAAGTGTAAGCCAAGCAACGGCAAGGATGAGCAGGTGCAGGCAAGGAAATGTAGGAGAAGACAAGTGGATGGCAGACTAGAACCTCTAACCCTGCATGCAAAAGGAAAACAACCAAGCATAGTGCCATACAACAGTACCACAGCAAAACATTAATGTAATAAATAAATATGTAAACATACCACAAACACTGGAGAAGCTGGATTTATGTGTCAAAGACATTTGTCATCCAGAGACAACACAGTTTTTCAGGAATATAAAATATATGTGTAGCATGCAATGGCATAACATGATCAAAAAAAAGATGGTTCATCAAACATACCCGCATCAATGACATGGAATATGAAGTAAGTGGTGAAAAGTGTATGACTAGTGAAAGTTAAGGAATGCAAGCCTGTGCATCGGCAGAAAGCAACTAACTCCCTAGGTAATGTACAACCCACTAGTATTACATAACCAATAATGGAATCTACTCAAGTACCACCACCTTGCGTGCATATGCCTTGCATGTGCATGATACCCACATGGTGGCACAAGGTAATATTGTACCAGTACACCTAGATTACAATGATGATACCATACAGAGAAGAAGCATAAGCATAACAGATGCCATGTATATGTGAAACTTTAGGGGCAAGGATATAAGGGAGAATGGAGATGGACAACATAGACATCATTGAGGAAATGTCAGCAAGAGAATGTAGGCACCAAATAAAGCAGGACAATCCTAGCTAAGGTCTCAACACAAGATGAACTGCAAGTCCTCTCAAGGTACAGTGTAACAAATGGCCAACATCTGGCACATGGACATAGTACATTGGGGATGGCTATAAACATGTCTGTGTACAAATGACATAATGACATTGTAATGTGCAACAATTTAACAGCAAATGTCATAGGTACACAGGAGAAGTAGGTCTGAGTATCACATATACATGTGTATATATGTGTATATGTGTATATATATATATATATATATATATATATATATATATATATATATATATATATATATATATACATACATATCTATATATCTATATATATATATATGTGTGTATATATATATATATATATATAGATATGTATGTATAAGCCATGAAACATAATACAACAGGTGTCACAATCACAGCTATGATATAAATATCACTATATATATGTAGGGCTGATCAAAGCACAGTCCTGTGTCCATGAGTACAGCACAGAAAAATGAAATAAGTGCATGGAACCAGTCACATATTATGTAAAAGGTTGGTTGTGTGTTGATCATATTATGGCCATGCACATGTACATCCATGTAAATCAGCGCATATGTTCTACAAATGCATACACATGGACATGTATGGAAATCCATGTATACATGTCCTAATATAAGCTATTATCAAAAAGACTGGAATTAACATAAGCAAGATACAGAATGACAAGGGAGTCAAGAATAATGGTAAATAAAGCATTACCTTCATATATTCTCTAAGGGACCAGTGAATATCAGCACAATATGTCAAGGATACATGTGCATATGTGCCAGTCACAGGACTCTAAAACAACATGGCACAATATATGCCAGTACATGCTACACACAATTCCATTGTGCCAGTGGGACAGCATGACAAAAGAATGGTACATAAGTTACAAAATCAAGGACATGTCATGTTGAACATTCATGACGGCAACAACCAGTATAGAAATGGGTGCAATGCATACACATGGATGACATAAGCAAATAAACACACTTGACTGACCTAACTGTGCTATGTGAGAATAATGGGAATAATGCAGTATATGAGTTGCTGTCATCCCTCATAAGTGTATACAGGAACAACACAAGCAGAACAATTTTGTTCCACTCTCATTATGCTGACTGCAGCAGTCATATCTGTCAGGTACAGGGCCAGAGCCTATCTGACATAAAAATATTAAGCTGCACTGCATGCATAAGAGTATAGATACACACACACACACACACACACACACACACACACACACACACACATATTGAAGGGGTAGCACCTCTACCCATATGGAGTAATGTATGCAGTAATGACATCATAATTACATAAACAATAATGGTTACTATATGTCATTTGGTAATTGTGTAATGCTGCAGCAGCTACAAGATCAAGCCACATATGATATGTGCAGTGTATATTACGATGTGCATCAGAAAATCATGACAGCAATATGGAATGAATACACAATTCTGCCTCAACCATAAATATTTGAATATGGAAAACACCATGGTGGTAGCATTATAAAAGTGGATCTCATAGACAGCACTTATGGTTGTTGGGTCCCTACTCCGATGAGATCAAACAGCATAAAAGATCTCTCTAGAAACCTCCAGGAAGTAATCATACCTTAAGTCCCTCATCTGCATTTGGGTGATGTCTAGCACTATGTCCTGGCCCCAAGAATAGTTTGCCTGATGTGGTGGTCAGCGTCTTCTATGCTGAGCCACATGAACAATGGTCCTGCTATGTCATCATCATCATCACTGTCCCTGCCATGATCATCATCATGGTCCTCAGAGTCTGACATGGCTGGCAGTGATCTAGCACACTGTCATCAGCATTTTCCAGTTAGTGAGCGGTCATGGGTCCCATGGTCTGGCAAAGTTCAACAGAGGGGGAAAACATTATGCATACATAATAGGTATTACCGTAAAATCAATGAATAAATAAAACCGCATAAAAACTTATACAATTTACATGTTATTACTGTTATGTATATGATGTTACACTATCCAACTCAAAACCATATGTGATCTAAGGCATAAATCCAATCCATACTAATTTACAAATGGTGTGTACTGTACATCACACTCATATGCCTAACATGTCTACAATAAAAAACAATCTGATGTACACCAATATAGTTGTAAAGAGAGTATATAATATTCAGTTAACAGTATCATGCATGTATTAGGGCATGTGAAATGTTTGCTCAAATTATATCACAGTACAGTGCATTTGTCATAACACTGCAATGGTCAAAATATATGGCCCATAAGGGTTATTTACATTTTGCAGAATGAAAGAGACAAAGGTGTAATAACAAGTGTACTGTGATGATTATGCAAAATTCTAAATATCATAATATTTACATATTGATGATATAAATAGAAAGCCATTTATGGGCCAGTGTATCCATCATACATTGTCATTATGTTACTCTAGTACATTACATAGCATGCAGTACCCAGTTTATACAACATGCTTCGATTATTATTTGTACATTCACTGATATAATAGACTTCACGATATATGCAAAACACACATGTACACTGCACATAGACATATGTATTTCAGTAAGCCTCAAGACAAGTATACTATGTCACTTTGGCATGCACCACTAATATGATGCTCCCTTGTGAAAATACTTGGTGTATTATAAGTTAATACTGACAGCAGACCTTCTGGAATATGACCCCTCTTGTAAACATGTTGCCAGAGAGACATTATAAAAATGTTAGTCACATACTCCTTAAGAATATGGCCCCCAGTTTGCTACTCAATGTGTGCCTCACACATGTATGTTGAGGTGCCAATGACATTTAAATTCTTCTATAACTTATCATTACGCACAAGTAATGTGTCATGTTTACAGCCAATGATTAAAATATGTGTGCTTAAAATATATTATAAGGTTGAAAAGCAACGGTACACTTAAAATGTATACAAATGAGATGAGCTATGCAATGTGGTTAATAGGTGACATCACATCATAAAACTGAAATGGAATTTAAAAGCTTTCAGACAACTGCACAATCACAAGCACTGTGACAGCGTGTAATAACTATACATAACTGTCCATCAAAAAATGTATCACTGTCACTGCCTACATTTATATTATGCTTACAGATGTACCTGCACAGTACACTATGCAACACCTCAGATGTACAATACCATTGTGTCTGTTGTTCTGAAGTGTCTTAGTTCTGGCTTAAGCACTTGTGCTCCAAAACCAATTGTTTTACATTAGGAAGCTTTGTGGTCTAGACTCTTGTGACGGGAGAGTGTGGCCTACACCCTTCTATGCTGGGAAGTGCTGGTGAATTGTTGTATTATTTAAACTGCCTTCTGCTGTTGTGACTGTGATTTTTATGCACTTTGAATTTCTAGTACTTCTGCATTTTATAGCAGAGGGCAGAGGCTAGATTCAGACTCATTGAATCTAGATTGCTAGTTATCACTTGAGCACTAAAACCAGCTCTTCACTGAGATAATGAAATATCTGATGCATCCGCGGCTTCCAACTAACTATGCCTGTTTTTGCTCTAATATTGCATGTTTAATTTGCATTTGCATTCTACTGTCTGTATGAATTGTCTGAACTATTGTTTGGTCACATTTTACTGTACACTGTACTAATTCAGCTCTAGTACTGCCCTGTTCCAAGTCTGCATTTCTGGATCTGTTTTGTAACTTCTGAGCATCAAGTTCAAGCCACCTTTGTTGGTGAAGGGCCTTTTGCACCACTGTGTGAGGAGAGTGCTGTCTGGGACCCATCTAATTGAGGGTGATTGGAGAAGAGCTCAGAGAGGGCATTCTTATTTTTCTAGTTTGAGTTAAAAAGGGTATTTTCTTCTTTTATTTAAGCCCCACATCTGCACTTGCTTGTGTGTAGCACTCCATCATGCATTACTGCTTAGTGGTGGTTGACATTGGTGGTTACAGATACAAACATTTTGTTTATTACATTTTCCCTTAGCACTTCGCTTGTGGTCCTCCAGAGGTTTCTCGTGGCCCTGCTCTATTGTCTAGTGGAACACTAAGCCTAGCCTCAGAGGTACAAACACATCTCTCACACACTAACCACTCCTAAGTGTGACGTCTTTTTCTGATCATATAAATTTACCTATCACTATGGACAATTTCCCGCAGTTTCTCCAGGCAGCTTGGTGACATGGGCATACTGAGGCAGTGTAGCAACTGTCTCATGTTCACTGACAACCCTCTACTCCTAGTCCACCAAAACACAATATGTGAAAGATGCAATTATATTATGAACCTTGAATCCATGCTCTCTCACACATCAGTCAGTACATATGAAAATGAACCAGCATGCACACATCACCTCCTATTCCACCCAAACCCACATCACACACATCTACATATGCAGAGGTCCTCACCAGAAACATACCTAAACATCAGAGACCTCTCAAACACAAACACAAGCATGGTACACAAAATACTTCCTCTGCAGAACACATTACACATAATAGCTCATTCACCAGTGTCTCACCGGTCAAACCCGTAAGGCAAAATACAAAATCAAACATATTAGCCATAGATGATTCCATCATGAGACACACTGATGTCCCTCTCACCAGGTTGGATTAGGAAAATGTCATGGTCAGCTGTCTGTTAGGTGCCAGGATATGCCATATCACACATGCACTCAATTTACTCAGCAACAGTTACTGTTATGACTCTGTCATAGACAATGTTGGTGTGAATGACTTGAGATGTACCTCTCTGGACTATATGAAGAGAGACAAGAATGAGCTCTTGGACTATGTGTCTTAGCCACATATGTCCCTAGCCTTAAGCAGAATTTTACCTTCACCTAGGATGATGCCTCAATACAAACAGAAGATGATGGGCTTCAATAATTGGCTTAGCTTCAAAGGGGATCCACTGTCTGTCAGCCTGGGACGACATGATCGATGTATAAGTATCTGTTTTTAAGTATTTATGTATTTATGTATTCATTTGGTCAGTTTTGGCACAAGAGAATTAACATATAACAATATCAAATATTTTTATATATAATTTTTATATATATTTTTCAACAACACGCAAAGCAGTACAAAACTTAAATAGATTGAGTATAGGTATGAATATTTAAGGATGTACAAGTTATTTTTCATCTTACAGTAATTCATTGTTAATAGAGAGAGTATGCAATATTATTACAATATTTAGTATTTAGTAAAAATGTGGTTTAATATTTTAACGTATTTTTTAATGTATTTAATGTTTAAACAAGTCCTTTAGGTTTACATAACACTGACTGTTCGTTTAATCATTAGAATCAATTAATGTGTTTATTATTTAATTAATTAATAGGTGTATTTAAATGAGGGGAATGGTTGGTTGAAAGCATTATCTGATGAAGTCGAGTCTGATGAAAACGTGCTTTATACAAGTTTGTAATGTTAATAAACTGTGTGGTGCTTGTGGAACCTTATTGTGAGCTTTTTACACTGTTTGGTGCTTTGTGCATATTTTCCATCGTGGTGGAAGTTTTCTGGACTGGTTGCTGAAATTTTGTTTGTTAGCCACATATGTCCCTAGCCTTAAGCAGAATTTTACCTTCACCTAGGATGATGCCTCAATACAAACAGAAGATGATGGGCTTCAATAATTGGCTAAGCTTCAAAGGGGATCCACTGTCTGTCAGCCTGGGATGACATGATCGACAGATCTCAATGCTTTGCCAGAGATGGTCTTCATCTGTCAACCGTAGAATTTTGGCTACTGGCTAAGGTTCTTGCCACCTCCATACTGGCTGTTTTAGGCAGTGTCTCAAGAACAAAATCCCCATTGTAAAAACTCCATCTAAAAACAACCTCAATGTTATATTGCTAAATGCTAGGAGTCTCAACATGAAATTGCACTAAATGGAAGCTGTCCTCACCTTGGAAGATACAATCATTTGTGCAGTGATGCAGACCTGGTTCAAGGTTTTGGAGAGCACCCCAGCCATACCGGGTTACAGCTCCTTTCACATGTTCAGACCTCAAACTGAAGGTGTGGAAACTAAAGGAGGCAGTATATCAGTATTCATTAAAGATAAATGCACCTCCAGACTGGTTAAACAGTATAACTCCCTGGAGATACTCCAGGTGCAATTAACTGTTGGTAGGACACCTATTCAAGTCATTGCCAGCTACAAGAATCAGGACACCCACTCTGCCTATTTGGATCTGCTTGAGTCTATCAAGATACAGTCAAACACCATAGTTTTGGGTGACTTTAAGTACTCATCCATCGACTGGTAAATTACTCGTGCTCAGAATCATTTGCCCAAAGGTTCCTTGACTTCATTAACTCCATTGCCCTGGACCAGCTGGTTGACACCCCCACAAGTGGTGCCAACATCCTGGGTCTGGTGCTCACCAATATGGGGGACCACTGTAGCACCCCCACTGTGATTTCTGTTCTGGTGTGATCTGACCACAAATCAATCTCATTCGAAGTAACTACCACACCTACCCCCTCCCAGCAGCAACTAAACTAAAAAACTTCTTTAAAGCAGATTTTAACCTCTTATGGGATGGTATAAATTGTTTAACTGCACCTCTTCCCTGAGATGGAATTGGCAACTATACCAAGCTGTACACCAATGGTTTATACAAACGCCTGTATAACTGTATTGACTCAGCTGTACCTGATAGGATCAAAACATGCTCCTCAAGGAAGAGCAAACCTGCCTGGTGGACAACTGCCATTAACAGGCTTTACAATAAGAGGAAGAAGTTACTGTCTAACCATAAAAGGGAGCAAGCCATTGTAAACTGGAACCACTTCCTCCTCAGCTTAAATAAGCAAATAAGATGTCTTATGAAGTCCTGCAAAGCAAGCTATGAGTCCAAATTAGTTTCCTCAACAAAGGACAACCACAAGGCATCTATAGTTACATCTGTAACCAAAAAGGAAAGGCCCAGATACGTGCAGAACTGGTAGTTAATGATACTACATATACTGAGCCTGTCGACATAGCTAACCTGTTGGCTAACAGGTTCTGTGAAAACTTCACTCCCCTGTCCCCAACACACGTACTCCATTACATCCCTACCACCTGTCCCCTACCTTGTATCTCTAAAGAGCAGGTCATAACTGCCCTCTCTAAGGCCAAAAACATAGCATCTATGGGACCTGATAACATCCAAGGCTGGGTCCTACATGGGCTTCAACATGAATTAGCAACACCATTGGGTACTCTTCAGTCATAGTCCAAACAATGGCTTTGTACCAGCTGAATGGAAAACAGCCACCATTATTCCCTTTCACAAAGGTGGTGCTTCCACTAATGCTGGGAAATATAGATCTATTAGCCTGACTAGCCTTATCTGCAAGGCCATGGACCAAATCATCATGGAGGTTATCAACAAAGATATAGGTAATCTCCAAACACTTGACCCTACTGAGTTCAGATTTGTCAAAGGAGACCATGCTTGTTAAACCTGGTGAACTTCTTCAAGAAAGTCACCAAGGCCCTGGATGAGGGGAAATCTGTGCATACAGCTTATCTGGGCTTAGCCAAGGCATTTGACACTATCCCCCACTCAGGCATCATTGACAAACTCACCCAACTTGGCATCAACCCTTATATCTTTAGATGGGTCGCTAACTGACTCACTGATAGAACTCATATAGTCAAAGTAGGGGAATCCACCTCTAACAGCAGACCTGTAACCAGTGGTATTCTTCAGGGATCTGTCCTGGGACCTCTACTGTTTGGAATCTATTTCTCTGAAGTACAAGCAAAAAATAAAAGTCTGTGGCTGAAAAACCTTGCTGATGACTGCAAACCTGGAGCAGTCATATCATCTATAAATGATGTCAACATCCTACAAGGGGGTCTTACATAAACAAATGATTGGTACCAAAGTCATGGCCTTAAACGGCAATGCAAATAAATATATTATCATTCCTTTTGGTAAAACTGATGTTCCTGCTAAGTACCACATCAACAGTAATGCCTTAAGTATCCACTCATTGGTGAGAGACCTGGGCACACTGGTTGACATCAACCTTACTTTTGACTAGCATGTCTCCACAATGGTCAGAAAGGCATTCTATATTGCTCATCTCATAAGTAAGGGCATTGTCTCCAGAAAAAAAATAAGTTATACCCTATCTGTACTGTTCCCTCATGAGACCAATAATTAAGTATAAACCCCCTTTTGGTATGTACCTTTCTAAGCACCTGCGGCAATTGAAGAAAACACAAAGGTTCCTCACAAGGAAAATTCAAAGTCTTCACCATCTGTCTTATGGGGATCATCTGAAATCACTGTCACTTTATTCTATTTCATACAGACTACTCAGAGGTGATCTCTGCCTTGCATATAAGGCAATCTCTCATCCATTATTGGAAATTCTTCATATCCGAAAGTCAAATGGTACATGGATTACTCACTCTAAAGACCTTAACCTGGTATGTGACATTAATAAAACCTGCTGGAGGGACAGATTTGTCTCTCAAGGTTACCACACCTTTGGAACAGACTCCCACTTCATGTCAAACAGGGCACCTCATTGGCTCTCTTCAAACACAGTCTGGATGATTGGATGGGTGACTAAATTCACCTCATATGTTCCATCTGTGTCTCTTTTGGATGAGTAATAGGTGCTGATCGTGGAAATAAGGGTAAGAACTTGGCTAGGCTTGTAAGGGCCATAGGGCCATTAGCCTAGTAACTTCCTATGATCCTATGTTCCTATGACTGACGTATGGCACACCAGGGACAGGAAATGGTATACAAGATTGTGTTTAACAAACCATCACAGTACAGTTACACAGCATTGCAAGAGAAGTGGAACTAGAAAAGTATATGCCAACAAAGGTCTACCAACAGCATTAAGAAAGTTGAGACAGCTGACACCCATTGGCAGGCTATATACAACATATAATTAACTGAGAACCACTCCCAAACATTCAGATATTCAATTTCCTACTGAACAAACAGCAGAAAGAGTACAAACAACATATATGTAAAACAGTCAAGTTAACTTCAATATGGCAGATGAACACAGATATCTTTCATTTAGGTTGGGTCAACAAACATCCTATGTCTCAACTTAATAATAATCAAAAAAAAAAACTCCTGCTGATAACTCCAAAACAACAATCCACGTAAAATTATGTACACATGACTCTCATTACTTGTTATTCAAAATAAATCGCTAAGTATTACACTTACCGTGCAGATGTGTTCCGGGAAGCCTGATAAATATTGTCATGCCAGAATATCATAGGACTACACATCCAAAACCTGAACATTTAAATATGTCAGTAGTACTTCCAGAGAAATAAAGGTAGAAAGTGATAGCACATACCTCTCTTCCTCTGCTGCTCCAGTACATACATTCTATGCACAATGCACCATTCAGGTGCAGTGTTTATCAGGTGCAAAAAGAGAAAGATGTATTTCAACAACAGAAGGATTGTTTAAGTTCACTACATAATGACTGCTATGTAAAGCAACAGAACAGTGAAAAACAATGATTAATGCATGTTAACTAACATTGGCAAACAATACAATATCACATCTTGCATATTCAGTCATTGATGTGTCACTCTCACAAATGTGAACACATGAGGATTACTGGAGACAAACATGAGGAAGATGGAATGAAACCTGCAGCTATCACCTATGTTCACATTACACACCAGAACCCTACCTGCTTAATTAATCAGTCTTGGCAGTGATTGCATGAATTAATGGAAGTCAGACAACTTACATCTATGAATTTGCACGGAAGCATTTTATACAATAATCTGTGCCAATCTAATATGATGTGAGCATACATATATATCTAACTGTGTGTACAAAGACCTATAAATGTATACAGTTATTGTATGTTGAACATGTGGTGTTATGTCATAATCAATAACACTGTGTACACATTAATATGATGTACAGTACCTTAATGTTGATGTTGAGATCTTTCTGTATGTACATACGTACATACAATATGTATATGTACAATATGTATGTATGTACAAGTACAATTCAATACATATATATCTGTATATAATAAGCTTAGGAATACCAATTGATAGACAAACCAATATGTGGTGTACATGTGTTTGTCATTTTGTATGGACATGTACATACATATATCAACCTAATATAAAGTTGTGTGTATATTACATGACAAGTAAAAGAAGTGCTGCCATGTACAATATGTAAGCTGCTATAGACATTTAACATCACATTATATGTAATATTGCCAAAATAAGTTGTGTAACATGAACTGGTGACATCCATAACATATACGACTAATAGAGTAGAATAAAAGCCCCACTGCTCATAACACATATCATGCAAGTCAGGCATGCCTGTGTAATAATATTCAATCTGACCAAAATGTATGTAATCTCTGAGGTGGGACTTGAACAACAAAACTATGCAGTTGTGACTGCATATCACCATATTGCTCACAGCAATAACCCACAAGTTTAACAGTTTAGATTTCCAGGTGTCATAGTTTGCAACAAAACATTTGCCTGCACTTGAAACACATAAATAGCCATTAAAGAAATTACAGTTCAACTGTGGGATTTTAAAGCTAAACTTGTAATTATAGATAAGACAACAGTCAATGAAAAGAAGTAATGATTTGTAATAGACTGTTGTGTAATTTAAACTGCAGAGGTAACATATGTATGTATTACCCAGCAATTACACATACGTCATTACTAACAGAAGTATGATGTTTCTAGAAATGTTGTGGATAATGGCCCTCTTCAAAAAGAACCTTGACGATTGGATGGGAGATAGGAAATTCACCCCAGGGATCGCGTCAATCACCCTGTTAGATAGGGGACCAGGGAAGTAATAGCCAGGGAATTGTTATGGCTAGACTTGTATAGGCCCTAGGGCAGATAGCCTAGTACCAACCTATGAACCTATGAACCTATTGTGGATAATGGAGACAGGCAGAGTCATCCTCAGCCTAAGCACTATAGGCTTCACTGCACCAGAGCCTTGCTAGATCTTTAAAATCTCTTATGTATGATTTACTAACCTAGTATAAATCTTTCACTTGCATTGTGTTTACGAGTCTCACACATATTTCATTCATGATGTAATGCATTGGTCTTGCATTTATTAAACTAATGAAAGCAGACATGGATTATAAAAGACTGTTCAGAATTTTATAACTTAGAGCTTGCTGACATATGTATGTATATATGTATTACTCGATATTCAAACATACAGAAGTATACTATATGATGTTTCTAGAAGATTTGCAGATAGTGAAATGTATAGTCATCTGCTGCCTAAGCACTATGGGCTTCAATGCACCATCGCCATGCTATGTATGTAAAAATATGTTCTATATAAGTTACAACAAATATATATATATATATATATATATATATATATATATATATATATATATAGTAGGTGTTAAGGTGTGGATTGTTGTAGGCATTTGCTGGCTGGCATCGGACCTCTGTGTCCTGCTGGTCATCATAGCAGGGGCTGATGTGCATTCCGGTCCAAGCCACTAAACTTATCTGTGTCTCTATGATGCAGGTCATCATAGCAGTGGCTGATGTGCACTCCAGTCCAAGCCACTAAACTTATCTGTGTCCCTATAATGCAGGTCATCATAGCAGTGGCTGATGTAAACTCCAGTCCAAGCCAGTAAATGCTAGCCTGTCTACAGTACCCCCTTGCAATCTAGTTTCAGATGTCAATCATTACGAAATTCCTGTGGCATACTCTCATTCTCCAGCATAAACAGTCAGCATCTGGGTGGTCTCCACCTCTATCTAGTTCAGTGAAGCCTACTCTCCATTGACATCCTCAGAACGGGTGTTGAAGCTTTTACAAAAATGCCTTTCAAAAAATGTTAACTGAAGTCCCACTCAATTAGTATGTAGCAATGGTATGGTAGGAATATGTATCAATATTACTTTTTAAAGGTGGTGTGTATAGGATGGTAGCAGATTACTGGAGGGCATCTGGCGCATGTTACAGATATTACCTCTTTTTGACACCTATTGGGCAGTTGTATCGAGCATGGTACACTTACTCTGAGTATTGGTTAATGTGTCAAGAATCAAGAACTTACGCAGTCGCTCACTATGAGATTCCAAAACCTTGAATGCTAATGAACATCATTAATTATGTGTGGCATAAATGGTACACAAAAGCTGTGTGCACTTAGCTAACCTAACTCTGGGGTACAGTTGACCTATAGCTAGCATACAAAGATAAGCTGTCACCTGCTTGCTTTGCTGTGATGGAATACAGTGGTATTATCCCATACCTATGTTATCAGTATGCTGTATAAAACAACTGAAACATATTGTCATGGGTATATTATTTAAAATTATCTGCATTAGACTTTGTCTATTACATAAAGGAGGGGGGAAGACTTCAACAATATGCATACATTTGGGTACATGTCCATCATTGATAAGGACCTTTTCCCCATATACAGTTGGATGGATAAAAAAAAGACCCTGGTGAACTGCAGATATTGACGGAATTAAAATACATCAGTAGTTATTGCAGGATAACCTGAAATGTCTGGTGTATGTTTGCATTGACCTATGACTTATGGGGATTTCTGCAAGATGTATATTCAGTGATTAATTTACAGATACTCTCTGATGCTTAATCATATAGTAGTAGTTGTGAGTACATCCAATGTGATAGAGGTAACATTAGGATGGCTTAGTACTTATGTTGTTTTTTGTAGTGACATGTAGCCATGACTGCATAACAGGTCATTTTCATATGCTGACATTTTACTGCCCTGCTTCTGTATAAATTTCAGTAGGTGTGTTGCATACATATGTATGTATATATGTATTACTCGGTATTTAAACATACAGAAGTATACTATATGATGTTTCTAGAAGATTTGCAGATAGTGAAATGTATAGTCATCTGCTGCCTAAGCACTATGGGCTTCAATGCACCATCACCATGCTATATATGTAAAAATATGTTCTATATAAGTTACAACAAATATATATATATATATATATATATATATATATATATATATATATATATATATATATATAGTAGGTGTTAAGGTGTGGATTGTTGTAGGTATTTGCTGGCTGGCATCAGATCTCTGTGTCCCGCTGGAAAGATTATCTGTGTCCCTATGATGCAGGTCATCATAGCAGTGGCTGGTGTGCACTCCAGTCCAAGCCACTAAACTTATCTGTGTCCCTATAATGCAGGTCATCATAGCAGTGACTGATGTAAACTCCAGTCCAAGCCAGTAAATGCTAGTCTGTCTACAGTACTCCCTTGCAATCTAGTTTCAGATGTCAATCATTACGAAATTCCTGTGGCATACTCTCATTCTCCAGCATAAACAGTCAGCATCTGGGTGGTCTCCACCTCTATCTAGTTCAGTGAAGCCTACTCTCCATTGACATCCTCAGAATGGGTGTTGAAGCTTTTACAAAAATGCCTTTCAAAAACTGTTAACTGAAGTCCCACTCAATTAGTATGTAGCAATGGTATGGTAGGAATATGTATCAATATTACTTTTTAAAGGTGGTGTGTATAGGATGGTAGCAGATTACTGGAGGGCATCTGGCGCATGTTACAGATATTACCTCTTTTTGACACCTATTGGGCAGTTGTGTCAAGCATGGTACACTTACTCTGAGTATTGGTTAATGTGTCAAGAATGAAGAACTTACGCAGTCGCTCACTATGAGGTTCCAAAACATTGAATGCCAATGAACATCATTAATTATGTACGGCATAAATGGTACACAAAAGCTGTGTACACTTAGCTAACCTCACTCTGGGGTACAGTTGACCTATAGCTAGCATACAAAGATAAGCTGTCACCTGCTTGCTTTGCTGTGGTGGAATACAGTGGTATTATCCCATACCTGTGTTATCAGTATGCTGCATAAACAACTGAAACATTTATTTATTTTATTTATTTATTCCAGTTGTTGACCGGGGTAGTCCACTGGGCTCAAGAGCCCGTTTTCAGTGGAGACCCGGGGAGAAAAGCTCCACAGAACAATCTTACAATGTTTAAATAATATACCCATGTCATGGGTATATTATTTAAAATTCTCTGCATTAGACTTTGTCTATTACATAAAGGAGGGGGGAAGACTTCAACAATATGCATGCATTTGGGTACATGTCCATCATTGATAAGGACCTTTTCCCCATATACAGTTGGATGGATAAAAAAAAGACCCTGGTGAACTGCAGATATTGACGGAATTAAAATACATCAGTAGTTATTGCAGGATAACCTGAAATGTCTGGTGTATGTTTGCATTGACCTATGACTTATGGGGATTTCTGCAAGATGTATATTCAGTGATTAATTTACAGATACTCTCTGATGCTTAATCATATAGTAGTAGTTGTGAGTACATCCAATGTGATAGAGGTAACATTAGGATGGCTTAGTACTTACGTTGTTTTTTGTAGTGACATGTAGCCATGACTGCATAACAGGTCATTTTCATATGCTGGCATTTTACTGCCCTGCTTCTGTATAAATTTCAGTAGGTGTGTTGCATACATTATCATGACATTCACATTTGTTATGATGTCTGTCACTGACTGCCATAATATCTGAGATGCATCCTACATTATTGAGGTAGAATTTGTACTTGTGTTCAGATATACATGTAAATGTGGCAACACAATGGTTATACTACTGGAGTTATGACACACTTGTTATATATTGATGCTTGGTGTCAGAGCCATGAGCTCAAGCTCAATGCCAAGAAATGTATAGTTATCCCCTTTGGGAAAAACCATGTATCATGAATTACCACATAAGTGGCAGTACACTAAACACCAAAAGTGTGATAACGGACTTAGGGACACAAGTGGATAGTGGTCGCACCTTCGATAACCACATCGCCACAACAGTCAGGAAATCCATCTATGTGGCACACCTCATCATTAAGGGCTTTTCATCCAGAAAAAAGGATGTCATTGTCTCACTGTACTCATCCCCCATTAGACCCATTATAGAGTACAATGCCCCGTTTGGTATGTACCTCACAAGATATCTGCAACAACTGAAAAGTTCCACAGAAATACCTCACTAAAAGAATCACAAGCCTAAAGCAGATGCCCTATGCTACCATCGAAAAAAACTCTAGCTATACTCTGTCGCATATCTCCTGCTCAGAGGCGATCTCTGCTTAACATACAATGCCATGTCAAACCCAGAGTTGTTGGGCATGCTACACTAAAAGAAATCCCAATCCCTCAGAGCCACACGCTCCAGGGATCTAAACCTGGTCATCACAATGAACAAAACATGCTGGAGGGATAGGTTCCTGACCCAGAGACTCCCCATACTCTGGAACAGACTGCCCATACATGTCAAGCTGAGCATCTCTTTGGCCCTCTTCAAAAAGAACCTTGACGATTGGACGGGAGAAAGAAAATTCACCCCAGGGATCACGTCAATCGCCCTGTTAGACAGGGGACCGGGGAAGTAATAGCCAGGGAATTGTTATGGCTAGACTTGTATAGGCCCTAGGGCAGATAGCCTAGTACCAACCTATGAACCTATGAACCTATTGCCCTTGTCATAATAGTCACTGACATAGGTACAAATCTCACTTCTGCATGTATAAGCTATACAAGCTTATTAAATGGATTGTTTGTTGTGCTGCTGTTGCTAGGTCATATGGATCACCTACTCAGACGTGTTTTTTCATGTTCATTCAGACTATCTGTACATAACAGTATTATACATGACGTGGATTGCTTTGTATAGTTATGCACTGTAAATGAGAGGAAAGCCGTTAATTTGACATATGTTTTTAACATTGTCATATCAGTATGTGAGTCCCTATCTGAACTCTAAGATGTGTATATCACCTTGTCTTCCAGATGTCAAATAATAGTAGAGACAATTTTTCACACAAATAAAGTAAAGCTCTGCACCAGCATGGCTGCAACCTTCTTGGACAGATAGGCAATACTGTGTGGAGGAATCAAGTGTGGACAGATTTGACAGACTTTATCAGTGCTGTGGGTGATAACAATAGATTCTTAGAGTCCTGCAAGTGACATTGATCTGACATGATCCTCTTTGCAGCCAACAGACTGTCACTATAAAAAGGCAATGAATGCCACTGAAAGTGGGCCACCATTGCTGTCCTTGGAAAAGATAATGATTCTTGGCTTCACATCATACCAACAGCCATGATATTAGGATACCTGTGTGATGTATTGAAGGAGGAGTTCTAGGCCATACAGGTAATTTTAATGTTCCTAAACACTGCAGCATACACCAATTCTCATTGCAGGACATCGATTCACAATTCGTATCATTATGTTATATTAGTATTACAGCAGCAGAACTATACTGTGAACATGAAAGCACACCTGATTTGGTTGCACAACATTAAGTGTTATAGCCTGTTATCTTATCTTATCAACACAGTACATGGATAAAATTCTCAGCAACATCTGTGAAGTGCCTTTCAATTGCATAGGTCCCTCAAAATCTGGGCAGCAGCAATACATGTCACATGTCTCCATATCCTCTTAATGTGATCCATAGATGTAGTGAGCCTCTGCCTCCCGTAATAATTGAGGAATCTATTGAAATTCTGTTGTTTGTGTGCCATTTTAACAAATTGCAAGACATGGGCCAGGAAGCTGCACATACAGACAGACCTGGTTGGGTTGTTCATATACTTGATATTGGGCAGCTCTGTTTAGCACACCCGTGATCTAGGATATTATTGTTGCTTTGCTCCATACACAGGTACATCTGACCAACCTGCACACCATTTGTCACATATCTCCAAATCCTGTTAGTGTGATCCATACTTGTTTTGTGCCTTTGCCACTTGTAAAGGCTGTGGAGTATACAATCATGCTGATGTTTGTGTTTTCTTATAATAAAATAGCCACATTATGACAGATAAGCTCACCAAACCAGGAGGACATACCTGGTAAGACAGTGTATTTTCTCTCTATCCTTCCTCTTTCTACAATGACTTACTTCTCCTGAAACCATACATGAATATTACAAGCCCATTCACGTAACTGCCACTCTTCTGCTCAAACTCACTTACTTCTCTGACATAGCACCCTTTCTATATACAACACATACCCCCTCCTTAAAAAGCTAATTGTACATGTAAAAACTAAAATAAAACTAACCACCATACATGAATACAACACAAAGTAAAAATTGCAACCCACCAATCCCATACACACTCACCACAACCTAATACTATGCAGTGATATTCACTCCAATCCCGGACCCACTCACTCATCTCTTTATCAGAAAATCTGTAACAAAACTCTTAGCCTCACTACCATCAACCTCCAAAGCATCAGAAACAAAATTCCAAATCTCCATGCCTGGACTGAACACTATAAGCCAGATATCATAGCAGCAAATGAGACTTGGTTAAAACCTTATATTAAACATGCTGAATTCCTCCCATCAGGCTTCTCTTGCCTGAGAGCAGATAGGCCCCCCAAAAAAGGTGGAGGTATTGCTCTCATATACTTTAATACTTTTAGCATAGTTCCATATAACAAACCACTCCCACATTTTCTGCAGCTGAAATACTAATATCTTACTTGAAAATGAATAGTAGCAAAAGCATCTGCATTATAGCCACATATATCCCCCCATGTAACAATATTTCAGTACTTGAGGAACTACCAGCCTGTCATCCAAAAATATTGAGAATGAGACAATCATCCTCGGTAATGTGAACATTAACTGGTTAGACATCATACATCATCACCCAACAAACAGTATCAATTTAACCAATTTAAGTACACCCAACTCATTACTAGCATAACCAGACTCAACAAAAACAAAAACAATGGCTCAATATTAGACTGGGTCCTGGGCTCTGACCCTAATAAAATCTCCTCCACTGGCACTCTACCTAACAGCATTAGTGATCACCTACCAGCATACAAATGAACTCCAGTGCTTAATATACACCACTATAGGCATACCAGAGATCTATCCTACCTCTGCCCAACTACCTTTAATAATACCCTGCGAAATATTAACTGGCATCCACTTAAACTCCTACCACTGAGTGATGCTGCAGGATTCTTTAACTCAGGATTCTTCCAAGTACTAGACAATCTCACTCCTCTCAGACACAGGAGAGTGAAAGCCAAACAGGCCACTTGGCTTACCAAATCCACCAAACAACTTATGAAAGCTAGGGAATAAGGCCTGGAAATTATGGCATACACATAAAAACCCTGCAGACTTCACTCAATACAAGCAACTCTGTAATCAAGTAAAGCTACTTGTCATCAAAAACAAACAAGACTACTACATTACTCTGCAAAACAACCATATGCAAAATCCTAAAAAGTTCTGGAGGTACATAAACTCTTTGTTATACCCAGGAGAAAGCAATAATACCTCCCTTATCCAGACATGACCCCAGCTGAAACTGCCTCACTTTTTAACTCATTCTTTAAAAACAGTATAGTCAATTTCACTGCTGACTTCCCACTAATCAACCCACTGCCCCAGACCCATCTGCTACAACAAGATCAAACTTCTCTCTCATACCCATACCTACCTCCACCATAAAAAAGCTCCTTGATCAAATGCTTTAGATAACTTACCACCAGAATTCCTCCAAAAATCAGCAGGTGCTATAGCCTATCCCGTTAGTATACTACAAAATAGATCCATTCAAGAGTCCTTCATTCCCACTATCTGAGAAAAGGCATTTATCCTCTCTCTCCACAAAGGTGGAAACAATAATGATATATCTAATTTCCGTACAATTGCCATCCTCTATCCCATCTCCAAAATCTGGAAAAATGTATCCATAGCTAACTACTTAACTACCTACTACACCACAACCTCCTCTCCCAGACCCAACATGGGTTTAGGCCTAGACATAGCACCACCACTGTTCTTATATCTTTCTTGGATACAGTCAGCCATTTTCGAGACTCACAATACCCTGTCTCCTCACTATTTCTTGACCTTTCCAATTCATTCGATACTGTCTCCCACCCGCTTCTTCTAACCAAACTCTCCAATTTAGGCATATCTACCCCTACCCTAGGCTGGTTTTCCAACTACCTTACAGATAGACAGCAAACAACCAGATGGCACCGATCCCTCTCTCCTTTCCTCAACATCAATACTGGAGTCCTACAAGGGTCCATACTAGGTCTACTGCTCTTCAGCATTTCCATTAATGATTTCCATACCTGCATACTCCATGCTAATGTCATCAATATGCAAATGACTCCACCACCATCTGCATGGCCAAATCTACTTCAGAACTACTTAAATCACCCAACATGCCTTCACCTCCACTGAAACCTGGAAGTATAATAAGCATTTAGCCCTAAATATTAATAAAACCAAACTCATGTTGTTCACCCCCAAAAAACAGCATCCCTAACCAAAAATTAATTTACCATCAACTCACTAACCAACACTTGCCTCAAAGTGGTCCCATATACCAAACTTCTAAGGCATCATCATAGACGAGCACCTAACTTTTGACCAGCATATTAATGCAAACATCAAAAAAAATCAGAAACTAGGCATCCTGTACAAGCACAAACACTTCCTCACCTATGCAGCAAGACTATCCCTTGCTTATTCCTTTCTACTTCTATCCTTTCTCTATGGTGCACCTCTCCTTACTAATATAAAATCCTCTCTTAAATCCAAACTGGAGTCATACTACAATAAAATCGCAAAATTTGTAACCAGTGCCAAACACTCTTCCCACCACTGCATATCACTCCAATGTCTAAATTGGCTGGAACTTCCCCAACATCTAACATGCTTGCAACTAACCACAGCTCATAAGCTAATCTATAATTTCCTTTGAGGAAATCTTACAATGGACTTCAGATAATCTTCCACAAGAAACCACCCTACTAGGTGACCTAAATACTGACCGGTTAGCCTGTAACTCCAACAACCCCACTAACCATATTAAGCTCTTTGGCTTTTCCCAACTCATTCAATAACCCACTAGTGTAGATAAAAAAAACATAAACAATCTGTTTTAGATTGGACATTAGTCAATTGTCCCAAGCAAAATTACCAGACAGGATGCCTACCAAATGGCCTACGTGACCATCTCCCCACATTCCTCCTATGTAAATGCACCAACTTTTCTAATCCCATAGTTTTTAGACAAGTCAGAGATGACCACAAACTAAATATACTGGATCTTAACTATATTCTAAGGCAATGTAAATGGGAACCACTACTAACGCTAGGTTTGGACCAAGCCATCGAATACTTTAACAGTACTCTCACTAATGTCCTTAAGATAGTCGCACCCATTTGGAAAATTAGAGTCAAGGCAAACTATGCACCATGGCTAAGTAGGGACATAGAGCCCTATTAAAAGCTAGAGATAAGGCTTGGAAAATCTGGAAGAGGGATAACACTAGCTTATCCAAACAAAACTACCATCAACTTTGAAATAATGCCAACAAACAAATCAAACTCGATTAACAAAATTATTTCCTTGGTGTCCAAAACAAACACTCAAAAGATCCCCAAAAGTTTTAGCATGCTATCAACTCCCTACTAAAACAAGACAAAACAACCACTCCCACTCCCAGCTCCACCAATAATACTAATGACATAGCCTCCCAATTTAACCACAACTTCACAGAATCAATCCTATCTCTATCCTTCCAATCAAGACTAAATTGCTACTATTCACCCACAACAAAACTAAATCCACCCCTCTGCCCTTTACAATCACTTCCAAATCCCAGTCAAATGCCCTGATAATATCCCCTCCTTTACTCACACACCTGTTCCTACCTCTACAGTTAAAAACTCCTCCAAAAACTGAAACCTACCACTCTTGCTGCTGACAGTTTGCCTGTCAACTTTCCAAAATTAGCTGCTGAATCCTTGTCTTACCCTGTTTTCTTCCTTATCAACCGCTCCATACAGGAAGCCTGTATCCCTCAACTATGAAAAGTATCATATATTTCCCTCTTTACAAAGGTGGGAACTCTTACGACTTTTCCAATTACCGTCCCATAGCCATCCTATCCATTTTATCTAAAGTACTCAAGAAATTTATTCATTCTCAGATTATGCAATTCCTAAACTTACATAATCTCCTCTCCTCCACACAACATGGCTTTAGACAGCACCATAGCACAACAACCACTCTTCTCTTTTACTAATCTGGTCAACCAACACAGAAATAACAACAACTTTGTATCTGCAATATTCTTAGACCTATCCAAAGCATTTGACATGGTGCCACATTCCATACTACTAGACTCCATGACCTCCCTATCCATTGCCCCTTTGACTTTTTCCTGGTTTAAAAGCTGTCAGGTAGACAGCAATCTGTCCAATGGCAAGGCGTACTATCTCCCTTACTTCCAAGTACTATAGGTGTACCACAAGGCCCGATATGAGGCCCACTTCTCTTCTCAGTATTTACTAACAATCTTCATACCTCCACCCAGCATGCCACACCTATACAGTACACAGATGATTCGACTCTTATTTGCCTTGCGCCATTACTCACCACTTTACAACAACTCACATATGAATCCTTTACCTCTGTGGAAAGTTGGATTACTCAGATCCAACTTATCCTAAACCCCATCAAGACTAAATTGCTACTATTCACCCACAACAAAACTAAATCCACCCCTCTGCCCTTTACAATCACTTCCAAAAATGGTACTAGCATCTCTCCCTCTGACCACACCAAACCCCTTGGTGTAGAAATTGACAAAAAACTACACTTTGATGTCCACATTTCACAAACCATCAAAAAGGTCCATAAAAAATGGAACACTATATAGACACAAGAAATCCCTCTCAGATCAGGCACAGATCACCCTAGCCCAAACTCATCTACTATCCACTCTAATGTATGCCGCACCAATTCTTACTCAGATAAGAAAACTGGATCTTGCCAGACTTGAGTCATGTTATAATAAAATTTGCTAGCAACTCCATCTTCAGAACCCATCACTGTCAAGCCCTAAGGGAACTTAAATGACAAGAACTTCCCCAGTTACTCAATTATTACCAACTAAATATTGCCCATAATATTGTGAAATATCCTGATAGAACCCCAGCACTAAGCCATCTTCTCACTCACTACAGTTCAAATCGTCCTCTCCATTCTACTGACAAATCCCTCCTCTGTATCTCCAGGGCTAACAACACTGCAAGGAAAGCATTACTCTTTCATAAAATAGCTAGAAACTGGAATAATCTCCCCCCTGCTCTGACTTCTGCCTTTACTACTACACATTTCAAAAACTCACAAAGTACACCTGATAAATACCTGGCTATGTCCATCCATTACATAACCTCTGTCTGTCCACTCTTAACATCTACCTATCCTATTACACCTACTGTTAGTTTGCTACAGTCTTAGGAATCTTTTCTGATGATTTCAAATTTGATATCACTTTATGTTTAACCATGTTATTTGATTCTGTATTAATGTTATTTTATTTTGTATATATCTTGTATTAGTATCATGTGTCTAATTATGTCTTACTTACTCTGGAGCTTTTCTCCCTGGGCCTCCGCTGTAAATGGACCCGTGTCCAGTCGGACTATCCTGATAAACAAATGTAAAATAAAATAAAAATAAACAAAATAAGCCATCTAGTTGTCCTGCCCTCACCTCTCTGTTTACTATGTATCACCCAAATAGACCTATCAATTATTCCCTGTCTCTGTACATTTTGAAATGAGCATGTGTTTGTAAGACTGCCTTACCAAGACCAAACCTTCAAAACTGGAAAAAAAAAAAAAAAAACATTTTGATGTTAAATTTGCCTCTGTAGATTAGTATCTTAGACTGTGACATTTGTCAAATGTCATACTCAAAATTATATTCTATTTGGTAAATGTCATACTGAAAATTAGGAAAAACTTCAGTCAGCACAAACCTTAATCAGTAAGTCACGTAAAAAATGAATCATTAATGTCTTTGTTTATTAGTCCAAATGACATTTTTGCTTATTATTAGCAATTGATGTGTTACACTAAAAATCCATTCAAATCCTTACCTGTGTAAGCTGAATACGTGCTGTTTTGAAGAGATTCGTTAACTTTGCTTTTCACATCTTCAGAATTTATTTTACTGCTTTCATCAAATATGTTGATTAGGTCAACTTTTACCCTTTGGCCATTTCTAGCATGCTTAAACATTATTGTAGAGGGTCTGAAAGCAAAGTTGATGCATGATTAGTGCAGAACTTAAAACTTTGATTAGGATAACAATTATAAATGGATAACAAATGTGAACGTGTGGAGGTGTTCATAGATAATATTTCTCTCTTCTACTCCATGTTAAAGTTAACACAAAATAGTACAGCAAATATGTATGGCTAAAGTTGAAATGATGAGGGTTCTGTTAGGATAGCTGGCATGGCTGCATATGTGAAACCAAGAGCTTAGATAACATGGAGTCAAACAGGAGGCTGAGGAGATGTATTAAAATATTTTTTTTGTTTAATTTCTTTGTATTCCACTTTGGTAAATGTATCACAGGTGCTGAAGTGTGAGGATCTGCCACAGTGTGATATCAGTAGTTTCAAACTATGTGGAGGGCAAGCAGAGCCATAATTGTGTTGTCTAGTACCTGGTATCATTCCCTGATCTGGTGTTCTGCCCCCTTTGCTCTTCAGTTGAAGAGCAACAGCAACAACAAAAAAAGATGTCTTCTCTGTTTGGTGCTAAATTGTTAACCAGTCAGGATATAGCAAACCATTTGAAAATGCAGCAGTGATCATTTCAACGGCTACACCTTTACTACACATGAAGCGCTGAAGTGCATTTCTTATTTCTGTATAGGCATTCAGAAATGGTACAGGAAAAAGAGTAGAAACTGCACTTCCAGATCACACATTCTAACAGATTACACCCAGGGCAGCTGCTCCTTTGCCCCACTTTTGCTACACTTCTCAGGACAAGAATTATACTACAGTATGATGAACAGGGTACGGTGCACTACATTATCTTTTCACAATGGTGTGTCTTTGTTCCTTTCCACTACTGTACAGCTTATGAGATACCAAATGATATTTATTATGATTAATGTAGGCAGGGACTGATAACCAAGGAATTCACCATTAGCTTGGAATCTGCCAGGGAAAAACAATTACTTACAGCAATAATTCATAGTTGTTACTTTAGCAGAGACTTGAAATACTAATTCTGACTAGCACACTGTGTAATTATCCATAACAGCTCAGTGGGATATGGTATAGAATGTCACATTATGCCACTATACCACCTATGCCACCAGTAGCCTTGGTGTTATAGTGGGGACCATAGCTGTCTTCCAAACAGTTTACTTGGGTTCAGTTCCCGGCCAATGAAAGAAGGCTGTGTACTTAGGGTGGGTTTGGCATAATGGTTAAGGTCTTTACCTCACAGACATAAAGTACAGTGTTTGAATCTGACCTTGGCTTATTGGCTACGCTTAAAGGCTTAAAATGGTCTTTCAGAGCAGTCAGCCTAGTATTCACATATGAACATAACAAGCAATTACTCTCAGTAGGCACTTTTTTCTTCCTTGAGCCAAGTACACTCAAAAAAAAATACAGCTAACAATGCTGGAAGGCCAGTAAGCAAGGCAAATAATTTTAAGTTACATAAGCTACCTAAATATAGACATGTTTGTCCACCTATAATTCATGTATTATCAAGTATTCCATACATATGATGTTTGAGCCTTAACAACAAGCCAATCCCCAGCTAGTCACATGAAAAAGGCAAGAAGTACAAATAGAAGGGGGTTACAAAAAAGGAATATTTATATAATCATAATGGTTTATGAGACCCTAGTTTCCCCCATCATTGATGTGTATAAAGACAGAGAGGCATATAATCAGCACAGACTACTGCATACAATTAATATGTTAAACAGAGCCATAATTCAAACAAGTACTGACCATATCAGAAATACAAAATCCAACACATAGCCCTACAGCCCTGGTGTCACTGACCTGCGGTGTCATATGGTCCTAGACTATGTCAAATAAGACTAAAGGTTTATAAATGCACACTCACTAACATTATAACTGTTGTTAGCTATGTACTTCATGGAAATATACAAGTGCATCCTCCAAAGGAACACAATGCACTAACACAATTCATAACTTCTAATGGGGCATGACAAGTGTAACCATATCCACCCTCCTGCAATATCAGAATTTATACCTAATGTTCATAATATGAGACATTAGTCATGGGATGTCACTGTTGTCCGCTGCTTGTAAAACAAAGTTGCATTAGCCTGCTTTCACTTTAGAAGGGGTACATGGGTCACCCAGAAATATGCAATATTCCAGATGCTTTCTTATTTATAAAATGCCAAACTTATGTAGTCTCTCCTTTGGTAAAGGCATCCAAATACAAAAGATAAAGCATTATCCAAAAAGATGTCCACTGAATTAGAGTTATTTACAGAAAATTGAGTTTGTAAGTTGAACATATTCATTAGAAATACCTAATACAGAATACCTTAGATAATGAAAGCAACTATGCTAGCCTGTAGTGTTCCTGCAAGACAAAAGAAATAGCACCAAATGCCACATTCCAACCCATCAAAATAATCAATTATTCAAGGTACAAACAACAAAGTGTCATATGTTATAAGCAATGACTGTAATAAACTCCAAATATCTGTCTGGTGGTGTTGTGACTTTTTTTTTTTGGGGGGGGGGTCTGTAAATAGCTCCAATAGTCATAAGTATGTGTATTGCCATTTCTCAGATACACATGGACTGAGTCTATGTAGTTCTTTGAGAATTTATCCATTAATTAGCTGTATGTGGTCTTTTATATGAATTTATGGATTTATCCTGAAAGTTATTTATATAAAGGTCAAGAGTTATGTTAACATAGTTTTGGTTATTTGGGAAAATCACCTCTGTGTGTAGATAGTGTTGATGTGTTGCTGGGCTTAATCTTTATATTATTATTTATTTATTTTTTTTGTATTATGTTTCTCAGTTGTGAAGTAATTGGAAGTGTGCTGAATAAGCCATCTTCTGTACTGAAGGTACGCACCTTGCTCAGAAGGCAGCTTTGTTGCAACATTTTACAACAATCTTGTTGAATGATAAGGGCATGCTGATTCTAATAACCAGTATCAATTAGTGAAAGAATGAAGGTCCTTCTCAATAAATCTACTTTTTCTATGAGAAATACAAGACCACGATGAAACATAAGTATTCATCAGTCTACATGTGCATTACTTGAGACAAACTATACTATGGACATAAGGCATTACATCATTACACCTGTTACACAACCTGTGCCATATGTTACTTTAGGTATGATACCAGATCCTGAGGTGGTCTATATCATTTCTATAGGGTCAATTGCAGACTCGTTAACACCTATTTTAGTATACTTTCAGCTATATGTACCAGTTTCATGTTTTAAAATGTTGTGTAGAGTTAAGGTTACTACCTGCCCCATATGCTCTCACAAAATTCCTGATTTCTCCAGTTCATCATCATCATCATCAGCCCCCTTTTTCCTATTTCTACATGGGATTAGGGTGTCATGTTAACTGTTGCCATCTTACTCGATTCAATACTACATTCCTGCCTTCTTTAACACTCATGCCTGACTGTCATGGACCTTTATTCTCATACAATCTATCCACCACTTTGTTGGATGCCCTTGTTTCCTCTTACCTTCTTGTCTATCCCAAATCTTCTTCACCAGATTGTCTTCTGCTTTTCTGCAGTTCTGCCCTGCAAAAAGCTTGAAATATATCAAACCCCTTCTGTTTTTATTCTGAATATTGCTAAACGTAAGATACTATATATAAAACAACTTAATATTACATAAGAAAGTATAACTAACTAACTTGCTAATCATGTTGTCTTAATTTAGATAAAAATATTACAACATATTTGCATTAGATGAAAATAAAGACTCTACTAGAAAATCCCACTTAAGTTTCTTTAATCACTACAATTGTTCACTTCATATCCAGTCTTCCAACCTCTTGCCATTGCCACTGAAAAGGGATCTCCTTTACGTGAACTACCATCTTTATTCAAGGTAAACGTATTATTGAACTTTCTTTAAACATTATCAAAATAGATCAGAAAATGGCCACTGCTACTTTACCTCAGTATCTTAAATCTTCATATTTCTGGCAATATCAGTCCAAATCCTGGATGCTTACATAATCATCATCATATAGCCATCATCATAAAACCCCTTTATTCCATTCTTTAAATGGAAACAGGGCATTTTATTAACTGTCACCATCTATCTTGAGTCATTGCCATTCTCCTACATTCTTCTTCATCACCAAAATCCCCCTTTATTCCATACTTTACATGGGGTCAGGGTGTTGTATCAACTGCCACCATCTGTCTCAACTCATTCAACAGTTATGCCAGACTTTTGCACATCTTCTCTCACACAATCCATCCATTTGCTGGACTCCTTCATTTCCTCTTGCCTTTTCCTGTCTGCCCAAATATTCTTCACCAGATTGTTTTTTACTTTTCCTACACGTGTCCAAACCACTGTAATCTGCTTTCTTTGACCTTCTCTGCAGTTGGAGTTACTTGGGTTTCTGGTCTGATGTCCTTATTTCTTCAACTATCCCATACAGTACATCCTACCACCCA
The DNA here is from genome assembly GCF_019279795.1 of Protopterus annectens. Taxonomy (NCBI): domain Eukaryota; kingdom Metazoa; phylum Chordata; order Ceratodontiformes; family Protopteridae; genus Protopterus; species Protopterus annectens. The sequence goes on from NC_056737.1 coordinate 1,367,930,188, forward strand.
TCTCAGGCACTTCATCTCCATCAGCTTTGCTTCCTCAGCTGCTCTGCCTTAACTGCTCAGGTTTATGTAGCATACAGCATCACTGGGTGCACCACTGTTTTGTACACCCTACTTTCATCTTCTTTGCCATTCTTCTGTCACACACTACCCCCTGTCCCCCTGATTCTAGCTTTTTCCTCCTCATTTAGACTTCCCTTCTCCTCCGGCACACCTCCCAGGTCCTAGAAGATGTTTAACTTGTTCCACTATTTTCCCTCTTATCTCAAGTCTCAGCTTCTTTTGATTTTCTCATTTGCTGCCATTACAGAAGTCTCATCTGTACTCAGTTTCATCCCATGTGCCTTCCTTTTTGCATTCCATTCTACTATCCCTTGCTGAAGTTCTTGTTCAGAGTCTGCCTGCAATTCTACATCATATGCATAAAGCAACTTTGTTGCGCTATCCCTACTGAACTGTCTATTAATGTAGTCCATCAGCAATATGAACAGCAGTGGGCTCAGAGGCGAACCCTTATGCACACTCACTAACACTTGGAACACATGTGTGAGTCTGATCACTGTTTGTATGTGTGCCATTGGATCCTTGTACATAGCTTGCACTAATTCTACTGGTGTTTCTGGGTTTCAGATCATCACAAGAATGACCAAACTAGCTTTCTTGGTACCTTGTCTCATGCTTTAGCTAAGTCATGGCATGCACAATTGGACTGTTTCCTCATCTCTAGCTTCTTCTCAACTAGCTGTCTCATTGCAGACACTGGGTCATCTGTGCTGCATCCTGATCTCAATCTAATCTGCTCATTTCCCATCTTACCTTCTACTACTCTGCATATTTGTTTATCAAGCACCCTCTCTAGGACTTTCATGCAGTGTGACAGAAGTTTGATGCCTCTGTACTGCCCACAGTTTTGAATGTTCCCTTTGTTCTTGTACACTGACATTAGAATGCTTATTTGCCAGTAATGAGGGCTAAACCTGTCTTAGCCTATGGAAACATGTCTCCTGTGACTCACCTAACATCTTGTTCATATTTGCTGTGACCTCATCTGACTTACTGCTTTCACTAGCTTTCTTTTTTCCTTAGTGTTGTTCTTCTTGTAGAGTGGTCTCTTCTTTTTTTCATTGTAGACTGTTTCTGGGACAGTACAACTTCTGTGGGATTTTCATTTTTACAAAGCTGCTGGACCTACCTCTTTCTCTGGCTTCATTTTCCTTGGTACTGTATTTACTTCTATTAAGGTGAATTCTTCTTTTGTTATCATAGGATGTGTCTTGGGCAGTGCAGCGTTCTGTGGAGTTTTCTTCATACTGAAGTGGATGGACATACTCCCTCCATCTTCCTTTGATGTCCTGTGGAATGGCAAGTAGGTTGTAACTGGTATCCATTATGAAGGGTGTCTGATGAACTTCTTATTTATCTTTCTGACTTTGCCTTGCAACCTGATAGATTTTCTTTGTGCCATTTAATGACTCACTTTCCAGAAGCTGCTAGAATGCCTTTGATCCTTTGTTCTTTATTATTGTAACTGTTCTCTTAGCCTCTTTGTTATTCAACCAGTATTTCTTCTTAGACTGATTCATCTTTTCTAGCTTCCACTTTTTCCTGCACTCCTTCTTTCTTTAATGACTTCATGGACTAATGCCTTCCACCATGACCCTACCTTATGTACTTTATTTCCATACCTGTCTCAGCTGCATATCTGTTCTGTAGTCCTCTCACATGCTGTTTTTTTTTTTGGGGGGGGGGCTACCATTCTTTTTTAGCTCTGCCTATTTCCTCTTCTTCCTGAGGCACTAGAGCCCTTAGTATTTCCTTAAACTCTTGTGCTTTCTCTCCTATCAACTTCCATGTCTTCAGCCTAGTCTCTGCTGACCTTAGTACCTTTGCTGACCTCTGACTACTACTTGCAGCTTTTTGTGGCAACCAGTGGTTTATGCTGTAGGCCATTTGTTTCTATGGGGTTATTAGGAGGAATTTTACCTGAGTTGCATGTTGTCCACTCTTGTATGTGATCTTCTGACTGGCTCTGTTGCTGAACCATTTGTCAGACAGAAGTGTAGAATGGCCTATCCTTCTTGTTGCCCCACCAGTGTGGACCCAGGCAGTCCTTATATCCTTTCTGTTTGTATTAATATGTGCAGTCAGGTCCCACATCACCAACACCAACTCATGTTTCCTGCTTTATGTAGCAAGTCCTGCAACTGCTGTCTGAATGTAATATTCTCTTCATTATCACAACCCTGCTGTGGGGCACAGGCTATGATTGTGAATACTGCCCTTTCATCAGGCTGGCGTCTGATTGCCAGGAGAATTCTGATGACATCCCTCACTCTCTTATGAAGCTTTTCCTCTCAACACAATTTCCAGACCATTTCCATCTGTCCTGTCTGGATTTCATGATAAGTTGTTTGATACACAGGCCTACCATCGTGTCTACTGGATACAAACATGTCCAGTCTATTTATCACATTATCCTCTTCAACCCATCTATGAACCTATACTGAGTCTGGATTCCATGACAAGTGGTTTCCTACACAGCTCTGCCATCTTGTCTCCTGGATACAAAGATGTCCAGCCTTTTTATCATGTCATCCTCTTTCAATCTCTATCACATTTGTGAAGCTATATTGAGTGCAACAATCATTAGTTCATACTTGGCAGGTTTTACATTCAGCTTTCACTCAAAAGCACTATCCCAGGTAACCCTATTTGGACACATGGACAACAATGACCAGTAGCTAATTGACCCAGGGCTACTGCACTATATGGTGAGCACACACTGGCCTACATGGGCACATAACCCCTCCCACCATTAGCATGTGTCCCTGACATAAGTTGGAGTAGGGTATGCCCTCAATGCACTTATCAGCAAAATACTCATTCCCATTTTTGGCATCATTAGCCAGCATGACCAAATCACCTAGAGACAAACTTTACAATGCCAAGTGATTAACACTGACCAGTGCACAGTCTGTGTCTAGAGGATACTGTGCACCCCACTTGATGCTCAGAGTGGTTGGTCTGTACAATTATTTCCCCAAAATTAATACCAAGAATCTTTGCTACTGTACATAAATCCATTCTTTGGTGAGTTTGTGATGGAACACTGTGCATGTTCTTGGTAGGTGGGAGGAATCTGACAAGCAAAATATGCAAACTCTGTATGGGCATTAAGCAAAGGATAGGATCTAACCTTGCATTTGAGCATGGGAGACAAAGACCTTAATTATTATGCTAGCTGTGTTGTCCTGCTCATAGGTTAGTACCAGGCTAACTGCCCTTGCAAGCCTAGCCAATTATCCCTTGTGAGACTCAAACTCTGCACCTTGTGTTTGTAATGCAAACACCTTAACCATTAGGCCACCCCTCCCAACCCCAAATGAAGAAATTGAAACTTTCTTCTGCTTGCAACTATCTCCTCTAAGTCAGTGACAGAACTAGTAAGGAAAATTGGCAAAAGTACAGCATTCATTTTACATTTCTGTATATTGCTTCTTATTCTGTAGCTTAATCATTGATGCTCCCAATATACTTCTGTAAAGACAGTTTATAACCCCCTCCCAAAACCTAAATTCCAGTCTCCAGCATGCATACAAGTCAAACTTAACAAATACTGTAACAGTTCAGCAATATCACCACAGGAACAAAAAACTTTAGAATATACCCCCTAAACTGTCACAACATTAGAAACAAAACTGATTGTGTCAAAGCCTAGATCAATGAAAATAAAAATAAACCTGACTTATATGGTGTGTGCCTATCACCCTTTATACAGATTTCACATGTCCTTAAGTAACAAACTTGGCCCAAAAATTGCAGGATGCACAATGGTGCTGTCAAAAAAGTCCCTCAATAATGAACAGCCTTCATGGTTAGGACATCTTAACCATTAAAATCAATCCCATTTTGCTTTCTACCTAATGTATTAGCAAGCACACTAAGATAACAGCTTTAGGGTATATATCCCTAACCTCAAGTCCATCCTTGTGTTTTGTAACAATACATATTATCCTAAAATAAGAAAATATTGTAACCTTACCATTCTGGGAGATTTTGATATTCTCTTCCTCAGTCCAAAAAAAAATGTTCAGGTAAACTATATTTTCAACCAATATAGCCTCACCCAAAGCATCAATTCAACAGGTAGGCCCAGCTAAACTACAAACATCTATTTTCTTGCTTATAATTAGTACTAACATCCCACATAGGTTTGCAAATATTGCATTTCTTCCTAACTCTCTACCTACCCGCACTAGCCATACTTTAAGTCCTTAAAACTTGTCCATGACAATCAGAAGTAGATCTGTTCCTGAATCAAAGCAGTCTCAATTAGTACAGGAACTAAACTGGTCTATCTTTTGCCAGTCAGAATACCTTACATATCCCCTGTCCCTATTTAACTCTGTCAGAAACATAACATAACATAACATAACATAACATAACATAACATAACATAACATAACATAAATGTGTTAAATATCAGTAGTACTCTTGGATCAGTTCTGATTTAAAAAGGATTAAATGTTACGGCCCCTCAGTTACTAAAGACATTGCCTATATTGATAAAATCAGTAGCAGTAATTCTCAAACAGTTATAAATGTTAGCAGTCTCCACAACTTTAAAACATCTATTTCCTCAAGCAAAGGTGGTACTACAAACTACAACTTTTTCAGGTCAAATACCAGCACCCCTTCCCCATAGCAATCTTACAACCAACATACTCATCTCAAGAGATAGCAACAGTCTTCTACTTTCTGCTATATCCTCTAAGTTGGATAGCACAGTGGGACAGTGGTTAATGTTGTTGTCTCGGAGCAAGAAGTTCTTTAGTTTGATTTTTGGCTGAGGTGCTTTCTGTGTGGAGTCTGCATGTCCTCCCTGCATTCATGTGGGTTTCTCTGGGTGCTCTGGTTTCCTCCCATGTTAAAAAGACATGTGTCTGGACTGTTTCTCCCTGGGGCTCTGCTGAAAATTGACTTGTTCCAAGTCAGACTTTCCTAGTAAACAAATGTTAAATAAATGTCTGTGAAAGAACTATCAGGAAAACTTGCCAAAAATATAGTATCCAGTCTACAGTTTTCTGTGTTGCTCCTCATACTGTAGTTTAAACCCTAACATACATATTTAATCTTTTTTTACCATTACAATAGTCCCCTCAGTTTAGCCATGCCTGTGTTATCTGTGTCCCTATAAAAATCCACCTGCACTTCCATGATTTTAGGCCAGTCTCCAATGTTTGCTCAGTTAGAAAAATATTGAAAAAAGGCTATCTTAATAAATATGTTTTATTTTATATGCATTTTCCTTCCATGTCTGATGTACATTAATCCTCCCCTATCATTCTCCAGCCCATTTGTTTCCCTGTATTGGTTATCCCCTGAATCAGGGTGAGAGTTGCCTACAAGGCCTTTACACAAGCTGACACGGAGGTAGTCTGTGCCCTTGCTGACATCCTGGCAATGAAAATGTTTCTAATAATGCCCTAACCCTCACCCTTGGTGTTTGATATGACATCAGTGTATCTTATGCCCTCCCTATGCATGAGCATGTTTCAACCCACATAATATGATGGTTACTGTCACCATTCTTCTGTCCCCCATCTCTGGTCATTCTGCTGCTATGCAAGCCTCCAGTTAAATAATTGTGATATGTCAACCTGAAACACTATTTCCTTCCTCCAGAATGGGAGAGCAGGTGCCAGCAGCTCATACTCCCCTTCCCCAATCCAGCTGTTCCAGCACTCAAGCTGTTATTTAATGTTGGGCTATTTAGGTTATAGTCAGTTCTTTTCTCCCTCCTTGCCACAGATCATGGCTCAGTGCAGTGTGCTATCTGATGCCTGATGCTAACTGATGCCTAGTACTGCTTCTGAGAAGGATGTAATACACTCATTGCTTTCTTTATAGTGACTGACAAAATCTTATTAGCCATGGAAAATTATGGCTGATTGGGGATATATGCACAAGCCTCATCAGAGCTTTTGAAAGTATGCATCAAGAAATCCTTCTTTGTGGCATATGGAATTTCTTTTCATTTGTGGAGTGATAGAACTGTTTAACAAGTAAGTTACTTGCCAATTATCTCATTCTAAAGTAGTATAAACTTGTTTAATAAAGAACATAGACGAATACTGCCTAAAAAACCATGAAAACAGGTAAAAAAATCAGAACTGAAATCTAGAGAATATACCAAGGAAGACTCTGACAACATGACAGTTAGACAAAGAGCTTAGCATTGGAAGAGCTGTAGATGAAGGTCAGTCAAATGCTTGCATAATGACTCCTTAGAGGGATATATAAAACCAAATGAGAACAGACTGGAGCTGTCAAAAGCTGAAAAGCTAGTTACGAAAATAAAATTGCCAAAGATTCCAAAGACAACCATAATACTTTCTATAGTTATGTCAAGAATCTAAATGGCAATGCTCAGATCTTCTCTGAGCTACAACAGAATGGCATTAAATATACTGATCCCAAGGATATTGCCAATATCCTGGCAGATCAATTTAGTGCCAACTTCACCCCCCTCTCACCCCCTAAAGGGCCCATCTCAATACCAAAAGATTGCCAAATTCCGATAATCACGGCCACACAGGTAGAAACCGCACTCTCCAAAGCTAAGAATACAGCCTCCATGGGACCAGATGACATCCCAGGCTGTGTACTACATGAACTACAAAATGAACTGGCACCTCACCTAAGTGTCATGTTTAATCATAGCCTCACCTCAGGCTTCGTGCCCATTGCACAGCTACAGTTATCCCGCTCCACAAGGGAGGATTCACCTTGGATCCCGGGAACTACTGTCCCATCAGTCTGACAAGCCTGATCTGCAAGGGCATGGAATGCATTATCATGGAACTTATAAACAAAGACATTGGCAACCTTCAAACACTGGACCCCACCCAGTTTGGGTTTGTGAAGGGCCGATCTTGTCTCCTGAATCTGATTGACTTCTTCGAATCAGTCTCCAGAGCTGTGGACGAGGGTAAGGTGGTCCACACAGCCTATCTGGACCTCGCCAAGGCCTTCAACACCATCCCCCACTCTGGAATCATAGATAAACTTACTAAGCTGGGCATAAATCCCTACGTCACTCGATGGGTTGCCAACTGGCTTACTGACAGAGCCCAGACTGCAAAAGTAGCCAACTCCAAATCCAGCTCCAGACAAGTGACAAGTGGAGTACCTCAGGGTTCAGTCCTGGGACCACTCTTGTTTGGCATCTACTTCTCTGAAGTACAGGTCAACACTAAGAGACTCTGGCTAACAAAGTTTGCAGATGACTGCAAACTGGGAGCCATTATTGAATCCCCAAATGATGTGAATATTCTACAAAAAGGCCTTACAGAAACAGATGCCTGGTGCCAGAGCCATGGGCTCAAGTTTAATGCTAAGAAATGTATAATTATCCCCTTTGGAAAAAAACATGTACCCATGAATTACCACATAGGTGGCATGATGCTAAACATCGAAAGTGTAATGAGAGACTTAGGGACACAGGTGGACAGTGGTCTCACTTTTGATAACCAAATTGACACAACAGTCAGAAAATCCTTCTATGTGGCACACCTCATCACTAAGGGCTTTTCATCCAGGAAAAAGGAGATCATTGTCCCACTGTACTCATCCCTCATTAGACCGATTATAGAGTATAATGCCCCATTTGGTATGTACCTCACAAGACATCTGCAACAGCTGGAAAGGCCACAGAAATACCGCACTAAAAGAATCACCGCCCTAAAGCAGATGGCATATGCTGACCATCTAAAAAAACTCCAGCTGTACTCTGTGGCATATCGTCTACTCAGAGGCGATCTCTGCTTAACATACAAGGCCATGTCAAACCCTGAGCTGTTGGATATGCTCCACTTAATGAAATCCCATCCCTCAGAGCCACACGCTACAGGGATCTAAACCTTGCCATCACAATAAACAAAACATGCTGGAGGGATAGGTTCCTGACCCAGAAACTCCCCATACTCTGGAATAGACTGCCCATACATGTCAAGCAGACCGCCTCATTGGCCCTCTAGAAAAGGAACCTTGATGATTGGACAGGGATCATGTCAGTCACCCTGCTAGACAGGGGCCCAGAGAAGTAAATATTGTGGGAAGAAATATCCAGGGAATTGTTATGGCTAAGTTTGTATAGGCCCTAGGGCCGATAGCCTAGTACCAACCTATGAACCTATGAACCCATGTTAAAGAAAACAGTCAATATACACAATATGATGATATAATATAGTTTCAGAAGTTTTGCAAAGAGCTGAAAGGAAAAAAATAACAGAGTGGAGAGATGTGTAAAATGTACTGTCAGAAATTGGTAGACCTGAAAGATAGAAGAAAGAGGGAGGATTTCAATTTTCTTTCAGTCACTTAGAGATCATATGAAAGTAGATGTATTAAATTCAAGCAACAGATCAGCATTTGTACTGTTCTGCCACAAAGTGAGATATTAATAGAGCATAATATACCCTGGCAATGCTACTTGCAGAAATATGCCTAGACCTAATATTGATAATTGTCAATGCTATTTTAAAAAGGAAGAAGCTTGACAAAATGTTGGCAATACAGAAAGAAACGGAGGACTGGGGCCAATAGAGTATTCATGGAGAATGACTATTCAGCAAAACTAAGCAAAAAAATAATAATAAGTTTATGCTAAATTCATGACTCATACTCACTTCTTCTTCAACATGGACACACAATCCTAGAGATGAATTCACTAATTTTCCACAATTTAAGTAACAATCTCTCAGTAATAAAATGTTGCATACACCTGTAGTGTCCAGAAGTTTTGTGGTACAAAATCCTGTAGAATCCAACTTTTACAAAGATATCAACAAAGAACAGCCAAAATTCACTTGGTAATGAAATAATTTAACTCCAAAAGAATTATAATTTTCTTTTGCAGTTATATTCTTTCATTCCCAATTGCTTTTTTGATGGTTATTTGCTGCTATTTTTGGTTTATACTACCTTTAGGCTGAGCAGTTTTTCTTTTTTTTGCAAATAGATGTCTTTTTTAAATGCTCCCTCAAAAAATCTGTATACTCAGTACACATGTGGAAAAAAAACATGGTCACTGTCCTTAACACAAGCCCCAGCAGGGCTTTAACTCAGAAATCCCACTTCAATAAAACTTGCCCTATTTTTTCACAATAAAAACAGAAGTAATATAAAATGTTTGTACTAAACTATTCTTCATCTTTTCTCTTCAACTTCTATCTAGCTGTGAGTTCTTAATAAATCCTGACAAATGTTCACAGCATGCCTCAACTCCTGCAAAGCCAGATCCAATTATGGCTTCTGCACTACTCCTTTTATTGTGAAATTCCAGTCACTTCAGAGTGAAGTAATAATAGCAAGGAAGTCTCTTAGACATGTAGATTAAACCGCTGTCTCCACTGTATTGTCAAGATAAGTAGGAATATTTTTATTTCTCTTCATTGTCATAGCTCAGTGAATGGGGACATTTTTACCTCCATTCACACCTACAGGGGATTTCTCTTTTCCACTGAAAAGTCTTTGTTTTGTTTAAAGATTCAAGTTAGTAATGAGCAACACGTCTAAGAAACATAAAAGCAAGCCTATAGAAAATCACTGAAAAAGAAGCTTAATCTTAGTTTCCTTACTGTATAGTATAACATTTTGTGACAATGGTACCTTTATTCTTCCAGATTTTATTTGATGTTTAAGTAATAATAAAATGTAAATATAAGTAGGTAATGATATATTGAAATGAAAAGTCTGGAAAAATATGACATGGTGTCAAACAGAGATGGAGAGAATCTACTACTACAAGAGCAGCCTGCCTATCATTAGTGTGCATGATGTAAATTGCAAACCAGAAACATATTTAAAATATGGCATGACAGATGTGACAGACCTTGGAAAATGGATAGATAACTTTCTTCACTTTCTTCTCCTTCCCTTTGATTGCTATGTTGCAACAGTGGTCAGAAAAACCCTTCTAAATGGCTCATCAGATCACAAAGGATATTTCCTCTAGATCCAAAGAAGTTCTTATTCCTCGGAATTCTGCACTGGCCAGGCCCATTGTCAAATACAATGCAACTTTTTTGATGTTGCTTACAAAACATACTAAGCAGTTGGAAAAGACCAAAGAATGCTGACAAAAAAATATCATGGGCCTAACAGACCTGAGCTGTGAAAACAGGCTAGAGGCCTTGTCTCTTTATTCACTGCCCTATAGACTCCTTAGGGGTGGTCTGTGCCTTGCCTTCTGGTCCAAGACCTCTAACTTCTCCACAAATCAAACAAGCCAGCAAACATTGGAAACAGATATCTGAACCTGCTTCAGCAAATAAACAAATCATGGTGGTGGGACATATTCATCATGCAATGATAACCCATTTTCTGGAACAATGTTCCTCTTCAGATCAAGCAATGTGGCATTCAATCCTACTTTAAAAAGTAATTATACAATCAAATGATATTCATAAATACACTCCTGCTATGACTGGCTTATCACTCCTTGAAGAAGAACGTAAGATCTAAGAGTGGGTACTGGCTAAGCATAAATGGTCACATAGCTCAATTGCATTGCACATTCTATATTTTTTTTAATTATATTATGGAGTGTATGGTGCACATAGCAGTTTTACTGGAGATACATTTGGATAGAAATGAGTAGGTGAATTTAACAAGGAAAAGATTTCAAGTGTAGATTCAGTGGAATTTCAGGGATAAAGTAACATGTGCAATAATAATGCTGATTGTGAGAGGGGCCCCAGTAATGATAGAAAAGGGAAAAAGGACAATAATTATAGATTTGTGGCAGATATGAGGGTTTGGCAGGTCAGAAGAATTCCACTGCTATGCATTTATATCTCACCGCAAACTACTATTATCGAGCTGAGTAGAATTTTGGGATAAATAAAAGCTTTCAGCAGGGAATATTATTTATAAGTGGGGAATGGAACTTGATTTCCAATAGTGATGATATATCAGGGGACTGTAGAAGGGAAAATATAACAAAAGGGGGTGCGTCTTCTCCCATTAGATCTGCGGATGTGAAGCATTTCCATTAAGGCAGGATATCAGACTGCTCTGTAGGCCAGGAACAAGTTGTCTGTAAGCAGTCTATACAATACAGAGTACAGTGATAGTGCCTTCAAGTCTGTCCATGTAGGTCATGTGATGAAGGCCTTGAATTTTCTTGGTGAGAAACCTCTGATGTCTCTCCAGCTGCTGCAGGTGACTGGTAAGGTACATACAGAAGAAAGCATTGTACTCTATTAGTGGTCTGATGAAGCATGAGTACAGAGGAGGTATAACCTCCTTTGTTTGGGATGCGATTCCCTTACTTATGAGAAGGCATTCCTCACCACTGTGGACACTTGATGATAAAAGTTAAGGCCGGTATCAACCTGTGTTACCAAGTCTCTCACCACTGAGATTGAACTTGGGGGATATTGTTAAAGTTTTAATTTCCTGGGACTTCATTATGTAAGGGAATGATAATACTTTTTTTTTGCATTAAAGTTGAGTCTGTGGCTTTGGCACCAATCATTTGTCTATGTAAACCCTTTTTGTAGTACACTAACATTGTTTTGGGTTTCAGTTATTGCACCAAGTTTGCAGTCGTCAGCAAACTTTGTGAGCTACAGGCCATCTATTTTCTCCTGAACTTCTGAGAAATAGATCCCAAACAGAAGTGGACCCAGCACAGATCCTTGTGGAATACCACTAGTAGCAGGTCTGCTGGTAGAGGTGGAATCCCTTACTTTCACTATATGCATTTTGTCAGTGAGCCAGTTGGCTACCCATCTAATGACATATGGGTTCATCCCCAGATAGGTGAGTTTATCAATAATGCCTTAGTGGAGGATAGTGTCAAAAATCTTGGCTTAGTCAAAGTAGGCAGTATGCACTGCTTTGCCTTCATCCAAGGCTTTGGTGACATTTTAAAGAAGTTCACTAGGTTTAATATGCATGATCTGCCTTTAGTAACAGATCTGGAAACACAGGTTGACAGCAGCCTCTCTTTTGACCACCACATTGCCAATGTGGTCAGAAAGTCCTTCTATGTGGCAGATTTCATTACTAAGGGTTTTGCATCTAGGAAGAAAGAGGTCATTGTCTCCCTCTACTCTTCCCTCATTAGGCCAATCATAGAGTACAATGCCCCATTTGGCATGTACCTCACTACACACCTGCAACAACTGGAGAGGCCACAAAAGTACCTCACATGGGGATACTAGGCCTTAAACACTTGTCTTATATGGACAGACTCAAAAAACTCCAACTATTTTCTGTCTCATACCGCCTACTTAGAGGCGATCTCTGCTTGACATACAAAGCCATGTTTGATGCAGCTCTGTTAGAAATGCTACATCTAATGAAATCCCAATCCCTCCGCATCACACACTCCAGTGACCTCAACCTCATTAACACAATCAACAGAACATGCTGGAGGGACAAGTTCATAACCCAGAGATGGCCCTTGCTATTGAATAGATTTTCCATACATGTCAAACAGAGAACTTCACTGGCCCTCTTCAAGAGAAACCTTGATGAGTGTATGGGAAATAGGAAATTCACCCCAGGGATCACTCCAGTGGCTCTACTTAACAGAGGCACTGGAAACTAAGGTAAAAAAAAATCCAAAAACAACAAGGTACCCCAACGCTGTGATGAACTGTCTCAAAATGAAGAATCAAACAAAAACAAAGACATAATGTTCACCAAAAACAATTGCTTCAGATGTGACAAATCCACGAATTGGTAAAATCCAAAGCCAATCTTCCTTTAATAAAGTAGTAACAAAACACAAGTAAAAAACAAAATAAAAGTCCCTTAAAATCCAAATGATAAGGGCTTTTGACAAATGTCTTCCTCAGATCGTAATTCAGAAGATGGGACTAGCACTGATTTTTAAAATAAATGCTTTTCTTTACTAACCAATCCAAATACAGATTAAAGGACTTCCAGCCAATCTGTGGAGGTATTTAACCTCCTTATTTGCATATAGAAGCTCAACCACTTCCATTTCCCACCTTTTTGGATATAGATCATATTATGCAAATTAAGATGCAAGCTCGTCCAATCAGATTTAATAAAAAGCATGAGTGCTAGTAATCGGTAGGAGTTTGTATTTCTTATTTAGTCATAATCATTATATGACAGCTCATCCTTTCATGACATAGCCTAACAAAATACCAGCGATCTAAAAAACTAGCTGTATATAAGGAACGGTTTAAAAATCATTCATTAGAAAACAGTCCAGCAAAATATATATAGCCGAGCCTCCCAGCATGAACGATCCAACCTTCTGTTGGTAACCCGTAAACTAGGCTTTGTTAACAAAATTAAAAGTGACTCCAAAAAGCCTAAAAATTAAAGGGAATATTGTACATTGACACTTTATAATGATGCCTGTAATTGAACTGATGTGGAGAACCCTTCACTATCCTATATAGCTGAGCTTTCCAGCGTAAACGATCCAACCTCCTGCCGGAGCTCGTAAACTAGGCTTTGTTGACAAATTTAAATAATGGGTTCGTTGTCTCTCTATTAAAGCAACTTTCATTAACCTGGAAACTTGTAAACCATGATGCACCAACATTTTGCACTCACTTGCGTTAATCTTAAAAATATATATATCTTTTCATTCAAAGTTCAGAGGCATCTACAGTAATTGATGACACTAGTTACACGGACTTGAGAAAGTGCAATCATATTTACCTCACACAGCTTCCAAACTTCCAATTGCTTGGGAAATATTGACTTAGGCTTAAAGGCAACTTGAAATATAGTCAAGATATTTCCATACATCCAGATGCTATGCAAGCCTATAACATAGACTGTAGAAAGGAAAAACTTGAGATCAAATCTTAGTGCCTTTAGCCATTATAACATGCATGACCGAAATTCTGCAAAATGCTTGTAATCTGAAGCATGTCAAAGGACTTATAAGTTAGAGACTGATAGTCTAGGTCAAAGAACCACTTGATTGCCTATGGATGCCACTCAGCTGGCATCGTGCAAGATAGAATTAGAGTATCTTCCCTATCCCCATAGCCAACTAATTTATAAAAAACTTTAAAAATATTAAACACCAGTGGTAACTGGTAACAACTGTTATGCAGACTTAAAAAAGTACGATCATGCCTGCTAATGTATACTGTCCTTCAGCTGATGCATGTTGTTCTTGCAGCAAAATGCACTTACTTAAAGACAAGATGAAGGACTTCAATAGGAATTCCTTTGACATAAATTTGATTACTTAAGATACTTGCTCCCTTGACATCAGTGAATCCATAAACCTGATGCATATGCTTATATACAGTACTAAAAAGCATCAGGAGATGTTCCTATGAATATAGATGAAAAGGAATATGCATGGCTATTGTATCTTAGGTATTTTAAGCTTCAAAACCAGTTTCAGGGGAACCACATTGCTTAGGCCTGGGGGTTGATCTGCCCTCAGATTGATTATCCATTTTGTCTCCTTTAACTCAGTTAAATTTTCAATATCACCTCTCCTTGATCCATTAAAAATATTTTCAATTACTTTATACATGAATGTGTGAGCTCTATTTGAATCAACATGGCAAGCTAGTGCATTGTGCAAATCCTTATTAACAATATCCCTCTGATGTCTTTGTATTCTTCTTTTAAACAACTGATTGTTTTTTCCTATATAGAATGAAAGACAATTTTTACAAGTTGCCAGGTATATAACATTAGATGTCTTGCATGTCGCTTTCACATTAAAGATGTATTCTTTGCCAGTGATGGGATGCACAAATGAATTGCTGCTATCTAGCAGTGTACATATGTTGCAATTTCCACATTTATGGGTACCTTTGCATCCCTGTGTTGGATTCTTGTTCTGTATATTAGTGCATAATAGAAGCCACTTTATATTCTTTTTATTCTTGTAACAGAACTGTGGTCTTTCTCCAACAATATCTTTCAACTGCGGATCCTGAGTCAGGACAGGCCAGAATTGATTGATCACTCTTGTGATATGAACATTATCAGAACTATAAGTCAAAGGAAATCTAATGTTCGTATTCACCTGCTTGTCTATATTCTGTCATAAACTAACTTGAGGACGTAAATCCTGTTCTTTATACCCTCTTTCTTTGAGATTCTCCTGTAAAAATTTAACTTCTTTACTTCTTGCTGATTCCCGATTGCATCGTTTGTAGATTCTGTTTGTTTCATTGGTCATAATATTTCTGGTTATATGTCTCGGATGCATGCTACTTTTTTTGTAGACAGTGATTTCTACAGGTGCTCTTTCTATAGAGATCAAAGTCCAAAGTGCCTAAATCATTAAAACTGACACCGACATCCAAGAAATTAATGGTGTGCTTCGAATATTCTGATCTAAAGGACAAATAAGAAGTGGTCGCATCAAGATAATTGTGAAATCTTCTGAATTGCTCTTCATCTCCTTCCCATAAGATGAACAAATCATCAACAAAACGTCCATAATACAAGATGTTTTTCTGCCAACAATTATTGGTGTTTAGTACAAAATGTTGTTCCCATTCAACAAGAACTAAATTGCAATAACTATTAGCACAGGGGGTGCCCATGGCAACCCCCCATTTTTGTAAATAGATCTTCTCTCCATATATAAAATAGTTATTTTCCAAAATCAGTTCTAATAAGTCACAGACAAGTCTCGTTCCAGCTGTAGTTCTCTTAGTTGATGTCAGTCGTCTAACAGAATCTATCCCAACATCATTAGGAATAGTAGTAAAAAGATTGTTGACATCCAGAGCTGTTAATAATAAATCACCTTCATTGACTATACTCTCCATGGACTTGGTTAATTTATCCAGGAAGTCATCAGTGTCTCTTAGTACTGTAGTGTACAAATTTAACACATTCCTTAGTTCCTTTTCCACAAACAACGATAGAATCTCTGTGGCCCAACCTTGGCCTGGCACAATTGGATGTAATGGAGGATCCTTGATGTTTTTATGTATCTTCGGTAAACAATTCATACATGGAATTGTGGGTTTGGGGACATCCAGAAATTCATATAGGTCAATATCAATCTGTCTTTGTAAAACCATATCATTTAAGCAAGAATTAATATTCTTGATAACTCTAGTTATTTCTATGGATGAAACTTCAATGTATGTTATAGGATCTTGTAACATACTCATCATCTTGTTGACATATCATGATGTTTCCAGGTTAATGAAAGTTGCTTTAATAGAGAGACAATGAACCCATTATTTAAATTTGTCAACAAAGCCTAATTTATCAGCTCCGGCAGGAGGTTGGATTGTTTACGCTGGAAAGCTCGGCTATATAGGATAGTGAAGGGTTCTTCATATCAGTTCAATTACAGGCGTAATTATAAAGTGTCAATGTACAATATTCCCTTTAATTTTTAGGCTTTCTGGAGTCACTTTTAATTTTGTTAACAAAGCCTAGTTTACGAGTTACCGACAGGAGGTTGGATCGTTCATGCTGGGAGGCTCGGCTATATATATTTTGCTGGAGTGTTTTCTAATGAATGATTTTTAAACCATTCCTTATATACAGCTAGTTTTGAAGATCGCTGGTATTTTGTTAGGCTATGTCACGAAAAAAAACCCTGCCTCTAATGAAGTTTCTAACTCTTGTGACGCTAACAACTTCGACAAGCTGATGGCATTTTTAACTCAACGTTTAGATTCAATCAATGCTCGGTTGGAAAAGATTGAATCTAACCCAGCGCCAAGTGCACATTCCCGTGCAGGGAACGTACTAGCATCCGGCTCTACATGTTCAATACCTCCAGGTCAACCCCAGAGGAAGACAACATTAAATGGGGCAAATTTGCCGGATGAAATTAATGATGCATCCAGTTCTTTGCTGCCTTCAAGTCAGCGGGAACTCACTCGTTCCGGCCAAACAGCTGTTCCTTCTCTTGGCCCTAACAATACGGGATCCATGAACGTGGACGGCGTTGTGGAGAATGTAAATAATATTTCTGGGCTTATTGGCGTGCCTACCTTTGGGGAATGGGTTGAAAATACCGAGGCGTTCGCTTTTGGGCTGCCTGTCCATTCCAGCTCGTCGGCCACAGATCTTCAACCTACAGGTAACATCGATGAAAGTATTTCAAGCAATTTAAAACTTTTAGACTCAAAAATGTTGAAAATAAAGAAACTTCAGCTTGAAGTTTCATACTTCAAGCAATGTATAAATGAAAAGATTGTGCCTAAGGGGTTGAGAAGTTCTTTTACCCCTACCAGGTTATTTCAAGATGGGACTTTTGTTAATGACCTTTCCAGCCTGTTTAACAATCAGGGGCTGGAATTATTGGACTTAATGGTGAAACATTATGGGAAGCACATTGACTGTTTACTAACTGAAACTAATGCTCTCAATGAAAGTATCAAACTTGACACCAATTTTGTTCGGTACAAGTATGACTATCAAAGAATATTTGAAAGCATTGACGCTTTGTTGGTCAAATTAAAAGTGAATAAAAATAAAAAATTAATAAGGGATAGGCAAGCTTATGTTAAAGAACTAGCCTACCCTAATTTGACCAAGAAAGAAAAAGGGTTTACTACCATGGCTGAAATTCCTGACACTAATAAAAACGACTTTGGGACTAATTCTTCTGTTATTATTCTTGAAGAACAAGAATTTGACCAGGATGATGGGGATGAGGGCTCGTCGGCCTATCAGCCTAGGAGGAGCAATAGGATCAAGGCTAATGCTAATTATAAAGGCCAGCGCCCTAATGCTAACAATCAAAATAAATCTTTTTTAGGGCGCAGGAATTATCAGAGGAACAACAATCGGAACAGGCCGAAGTAGAAAACTACTTTGTGCCTTCACCCAATGACTCTGATTTACCTATTATTTTAAAGAACAAAAAAGGTGACTTTATTGTTTATAACTTTTCGAAGATGGAAATTGAACAAGACCTTATTGAATTACTTGCTTATGGTTTAACTTTTGTACCTGAGAAAAAGGTGTGTCTATCGAAATTATTGATAGAATTTAAGTGTTTTGTACGAAACCTTAACCTTAAAGTATTGTTCAATGGTTTTCCTAACACAGAAAAAGCACCTTTTAAACTACTTAGCATATTTAATCCTCCCTTGCACCCTATCTTACATACTTTTGAGTATGTTTGCGAACTTGATTTCAGACAACTGTTTAATAATATTAAATGGTTTAATAATTCTAGTAATATTTCATTAGAACAAAGATCAAGTTTGAAAAATCTGCGTAACTTTCCCATTAGGGTGATGAAACCTGACAAGGGTGGGGGCCTGGTCATACTTGACAAAGAAGATTATAATGTTAGAATGACCAAGGTTTTGGACTCCCCTGCTTATGAACTTTCTTCTTTAAATGAAACAACAGGGCAATATAATAAAATCAAAGGGTACTTCAGGGACTTGTTTATTGAGGGAAGAATAAATATTGACACTTTTAATTTTATTAACATCTCATTCCCCAAAGTCCCTGTTATGTTTGGGATTCCCAAAATTCATAAAAATTTAGCGGACCCACCTATGCGTGCCCTTGTTGATGGGAGATGTTCCATTACCCACCCTTGCTCAAAAGTGGTTGACCATATTTTGGGTAAATATCTTAAGTTACTACCGCAAATCTGCAAAGATTCTTGGTCCTTCCTTCAAGCTATTAATGATGTTCCTTTTTCACCTTCCAATAACTTCCTTACTATTGATGTGGTAGACTTATATACGTCGATACCACATCAAGAAGCATTGGAATGGGTTGAGCTTATGTTAGTTCATTTACAGGCTCCGAAAGATGAAGTTGAAGTAGTCACCCTACTTTTAGATATTATTCTATCCTCTAACTTTTTTATTTTTAACAACCGCCATTACTTACAGAAAAGGGGAATCGCTATGGGATCCCCTTGCGGTGGAAGTGTGGCCAACTTAGTGGTTGCCTATTGGGAAATGACCGTCCTCTTTAAGAACCCTTTATTTAAAAATGTTAATAAACTTTACACACGATTCTTAGATGACGTGTTTATTCTCATTCAGGGCAACTTTGACATTGCGACTAAGTTGGTTGAGGATATGAATGAGTCTTGTGCTTTCTTAAGATTTACTCATAAATTTTCGGCCAGTGAAATCGATTACTTAGATGTCAAACTTATAAAAGATCCTTGCAATACCGGCATTTTTTCCAGCATTTATAGGAAACACACCTATTGTAATGCCTTTTTGCATTTCTCCAGCAGTCACCCATGGAAACAAAAAAGATCTATTGTAAAAGGCCAACTTGTTAGAGCTACACGTATGTGCAACACACTCAAGGCCTTTGATGAGGAATGTTCTACCCTTAGGAATATGTTCCTAAATAGGGGATACCCGGGAGAACTGATTGATAGCTTAATTGATGAAGTTTCTAGAAAAAGAGCTTCAGGGTTTTACACACCTCTCCTCCAAGACATAAGGCGGAATGTTACACAATCTATTGTCTTGCTTAATTCACCTACTGATTGCCCTTTTACTGGAACTTCTTTCTGTAATCCAAATGAGCCTATTCACAATTCTAGTGACTATAAGTCCAGGTTCATTCTTACATATAGCAATCATGCTGGAACAATGTGTTCCATTATTAGGAAAAACTGGCAGTTTATTTTAAATAATACACAACTGCTTGATGCCTTGGGGGCATATCCCCTATTTGTTTTCAAGAGGGGTAAAAACCTCAAGGATCTGTTGCAAACTTGGGATACACATAATACAGGATCTAGACAAACTGGCACCTTTGCTTGTGGCATGTGTAACTGGTGTAGATTATTAAGGGCAGGAAATTCTTTTACCATCAAAGATGAAAAGTATTCCATCAAACATAGGATTTCTTGCGACACCAGGTCCGTGGTTTACATTGCTTTATGTAATTGCTGCCAGGCATTTTATGTTGGTAAAACTGACCGTAGACTACGGGACAGAGTTTACCAACATAATTATGCTATAAAAAATCAAAAATCTGATAATGCTCTTTCAAAGCATATTATTGATAACCCTGGTCACAGTTTCTGTTTCATGGGGATTGACTTGGTAACATTAGGTATAAGAGGGGGGCCCCAACCTTTACTACTGGAAATAAAAGAGTTGGAATGGCAACTGCTCCTTAATGCATTTGCCCCACCAGGGTTAAATGAAGCATGTAACATATCTGTTATACTAAAATACAAAAGTTACCTTAGATCTTGATTTTCTAGGTCATACACAAATTGCTTGATAATATGGGGCTTAAGGTTCTTATTTTTTGTATTATTAAATTTGAAACTCAAAGTATGAGTTTTTAAAATTATATAAGATTGTAATCTTATTGCATGTTAAAATTTGATTCAAGGACTTGGTTTGATTAAGAATTATGCCCTAGCCCTCTATTTTATGTCATTGGATGTTTTACTGTGTGCAGCTTGGGCATATACCTTATTATATTATTTTATCTTTTATTAATTTTATTTTTTATTTTTTATATTCAAGTGTACACAGGCATTTGCCTGTTTAGGTGTACGTACTGGTTATGTATTAGAAATACTTTCAGTACTTTTATGTACGCTAACACTAGGTATATGTCTACTTCAGCACTTTGGTGTCTGTTTAAATAAGTAGGTGAGTGTTATTCTCACCTGTACAGGATATGATGTCATCTGGTTTATGTTTTACCTGTTATAAAGTGCTTTGGCGCCTTGATTTTATTGTCTGAGGAAGCTACTGTTTAACAGTAGTGAAAACGTTGCTATTAAAATACGTTAACCTGCTACTGGCATTCTGCTGCTTACTTTCCGTTTTTGGTTCTTTATTTGTGTGAATACTTTTTCGCTGTATTAGGCTATGTCACGAAAGGATGAGCTGTCATATAATGATTATGACTAAATAAGAAATACAAACTCCTACCAATTACTAGCGCTCATGCTTTTTATTAAATCTGATTGGACGAGCATGCATCTTAATTTGCATAATAGGATATATATATCCAAAAAAGGCGGGAAATGGAAGTGGTTGAGCTTCTATATGCAAATAAGGAGGTTAAATACCTCCACAGATTGGCTGGAAGTCCTTTAATCTGTGTTTGGATTGGTTAGTAAAGAAAAGCATTTATTTTAAAAATCAGTGCTAGTCCCATCTTCTGAATTACGATCTGAGGAAGACATTTGTCGAAAGCGCTTATCATTTGGATTTTAAGGGACTTTTATTTTGTTTTTTACTTGTGTTTTGTTACTACTTTATTAAAGGAAGATTGGCTTTGGATTTTACCAGTTCGTGGATTTGTCACATCTGAAGCAATTGTTTTTGGGGAACTAAGGTCAATTGGCACAATGTCAGGGTAATCCTATGGGCTAGGTTTGTAAAGGCTCCAGGGCCATTAGCCTAGTACACACCTATGAACCTATGAACAAAACCAAAGTTGGTCAGGTCAAGAATTTTAAGATTTCCTATATCTTTGTTGATTAGGTCCATGATGATTGATTCCCTGGCCTTACAGATAAGGTTGGTTAGGCTCATGGGTCTATAATTTCTGGAGTCAGTTGATGGACTCCTTTTGTGCAAAGGGATCACAGTTGCAATTTTCCATTTGGGTGGGACAAAGCCAGTGCTTAGACTGTGGTTGAACAGAGTACCCAATGGTTCCACCAGCTCCTAATTTAGACAGTTTAGTAAGCAGCCTGGGATGATGTCTGGTCCCATACAGGCTGTGTTTTTGGCCATGGAGAGGGTGGTTATTACTTGCTCATTGGAGATACTAGGTAGAGAACTGGTGACAGGTATATTTTGGGGAATGAATGGTAGGAACAGTGGAGTGAAGCTTTTGCTGAACCTATTTCTTAGCAGGTTGGCAATTTTTGCAGATTCTGTATGCGTGGTACCATCCACTACTACTTCAGCACAAATCTGAGCCTTTCCTTTAAGATTTCAGATGTAGCTATAGAATGCCTTGTGATTATCCTTAAGCAGGGATGCTAACTTGGTTTCATAGTTAGCTTTGGAGGACTTAACCAGATATCTAATTTGCTTATTCAAGCTGCAGAGGATGTCTTTCCTCTGCTGAGACCTTTCCTTCTTGTTCTTATTCAGCAGTTTCTTTCTCTTGCTGTATAATCTATTTATGCTGGATGTCCACCAGGATGGTTTGTTTTTATGTGAGTATCCTGATTAAATCTGTTCAGGTATGGCTGAGTCTATGTACTTGTATAAGTGTTTATACAAGGCATTTGTGTACTCCTACATGTGGGAGACACTGCTGTCTGTAGTGAGCAGGAGTTTGAAACTATTTATGCCATTGCATAGGAGGCTATGGTTTGTTTTGGAGAAATGTTTTTATCTTTTTGCTCCAGGAGGGTGGGGGTCAGTTGTGATTGCTACTTGGAACAAAACATATTTGTCATCTGACCATGCTAGGGAGGGCCTCACACATGGGATGATGCAGCAATCTCCCACATTGGTGAGCACTAGATCAAGGATATTTGAGCACCTTGTGGGAGTGTTGACTATCTATTAAAGAGCATAAGTCCAGGAACCTTAGGGCAAGCATGTTATTACCCAATTGATGGAGGGATAGCTGGCTGCATTGTAAGTGAGTATAGCTTCAGAAAGCTTCACAAGTAAGGCAGGTGCAAAGAACCAAAAGACCAAACTGCAATTAAAAAAATGGGTTCAGCACCAAAAGAGTGAAATACACGGTTTATTCAAAGAAAAATCAAACCGGTTTCGGCAGTTCAGCCTTCATTAGTGATTTCCCATTCCACAATACAAAACACTAATTTATACTGCCAACATTCATTAGATAATTAGTTAATTAAAAAGTTGAGCACACAATAGTCATTTAAAGGCACAGATATTTGACCATATAAGGATGTATGGAAACCAAAAAGAGACCCTGCATAACATTAAAAAATGTATAGTTATTTACACTAAAAAATTAATAACAAATATAGAAAAATATATACCAGCTTGTCCTTAATGTCTTCACAAATTATCATTAAGACTTGGTGTAAACAGAGCCCCTAAACTAATTATCCATCTTTTTGCCATGTCATTCAATATGCTGTGCCAACCCTGTTTTTGTGATCTATCACCCCGTAGTTTATCAATGATGCAAAAATAAAATACGGCTGATGTGTGCATACAAACATGTCTGTAAAGTGCATTAGTCAAACCTTTATTCCGAATGTCCCCCATATGTTCTGACATTCTAATTCTAAAGGTCCTAGATGTTTGGCCAACATAAAAAGCAGAACAGGAACAATTGGCTAAATAGACCACCCAATCTGTTCCGCAATTGGCAAAATGTCTGATTTTATACACAGATTTTGTATTTTTGCTCAAAAATTCCTTGGATTTATACATATATTTACAAAAGGAGCAATGTCCGCAAGAAAATGAACCCAACAATTTGTCCCCTGTGATGGTTAATTGTTCTGACTTAGGATGCTGCTGCATTTTGGATTTGTAATGGTTGAAATAGGATCCTAATGTTCTACCTCTGCGATATGAAAATTTGCATTGCTCAATGAGGATATTAGATAATTCCTCATTGGCCAAAAGGATATTCCAATTTTTATTAATAGCATTTCTAATGGCATGTATATTTCTGCCATATGTTGTAACAAACCTAATGGTGTTATCTGATTTCTAAGTTTTGTCGCGATATGTCAATAATTGTGACCTATCCTGCCCAGTAGCCCAACTACAAGCTGATGAAATGTATCCAGGTTTATAGCATCTAGCTTTAAATCTGTGTATCAAGTCTTGTTTGTGATGTACATAATCATCCTTGAAGGAGCAGATCCTTCTAACACGAAGGAATTGTGACTTGGGGATATTCCTTATAATGTGATTTGGATATAGGCTGGTAGCTTCCAAAAGACTGTTGTACTGAGGATATTTGTGGAATACCTGGGTAGACAAAGCATTGTCCACATTCCTGCTGATCCTGACATCTAAAAAGTGAATTTCTTGATGGTCCATATTAAGAGTAAATTCAATACCTCACTTATTATCATTGAGGTATTGAACAAACTCAAGAAGATAAGTAGTATCCGCTCACCAGGCTGATCTGATGAGCGGATACTACTTATCTTCTTGAGTTTGACTAATGCACTTTACAGACATGTTGGTAAACACACATCAGCCATATTTCATTTTTGCATCATTGATAAAATATGGGGTGATATATCACAAAAACAGGGTTGGCACAGCATATTGAATGACATGGAAAAACGATGGATAATTAATTTAGGGGCTTTGTTTACACCAGGTCTTAATGATCATTTGTGAAGACATTAAGGACACGCTGGTATATATTTTTCTATATTTGTTATGCATTTTTTAGTGTGAATAACTATACATTTTTTAATGTTATACAGGATCTCTTTTTTGTTTCCATACATCCTTATATGGTCAAATATATGTGCCTTTAAATGACTATTGTGTGCTCAACTTTTTAATTAACTAATTATCTAATGAATGCTGGCAGTATAAATTAGTGTTTTGTATTGTGGAATGGTAAATCGCTGATGAAGGCTGAACTGTCGAAACCGGTTTGATTATCCTTTGGATAAACAGTGTATTTCACTCTTTTGGTGCTGAACCCATTTTTTGAATTGCATTGTAAGTGACTCAAGTAGGTCCAGGTAGGCAGTGCGGTTCACCTCATTCACGGTGGAGGACCTATAGCTAACAATGATGTGGCAAGGGGGTCTTTTCTACAATTAGCAAGACTTGGAGTAGCTCTAGGGAGTCGTACTATTTAACCAGTTTTGAGGTGTTTCTGTCTTTAATGAAGATGGAAACATCTCCCCCTTTGGTTCTTCCACATTCATTTGGTGGTCTGAACATCTGGAAGGCATTGTAGCCTTATATGGTTGGGGTACTGTCTGCGGCATTGAACCGTGTCTCTGATACTGTACAGACATCTGTATCTTCCAAATTAAGAAGTGCTTCCAGTGAGTGCAGTTTCTGATTTAGACTCCTAGCATTAAGCAGCATAACACTGAGTTTGTCTCTAGAAGATGTTTTTAAATCGAGAATTTTGTTTTTATGACATTGCCTAAAAAAGGCATTATGGGGCAGACAAGTACCTTAGCCAGTAACCGAAAGCCAAGAGGTGACAGGTGAAGGCCACCCTGGCAAAGCAGCATGGTCTTGCAACCATGTCTTCCAGACTGACAGACACTGGATCCCTCTGGATTGACACCAGAAGCTAAGCTAGTTGTTAAAGTGTATCATTTTTTGTTTGAAGTGAGGAATCATCCTGGGTGAAGGTAGAATGCTGCTTAGGGCTAGGTTCATAGCTGCCTGGGAAACATAATCAGCGAGCACAGTCATGTCTCTGTTCACGTAGTCCAGTGAGGTACGTCTCAAGTCATTCACTCCAGCTTGGACTATGACAGAGTCATTACAGTACTTGTTGCTGAAAGACTTGAGTGCATGCATGATTTGGTGGATCCTGGCACCCGACAAGCAGCTGACTGTGGCCTTCTCCTTGTCCAGCCTAGTGAGTGGGACATCTGTGTGTCTCACTATGGAGTTTCCTTTAACTAAGACATTTGGTTTTGAGGTATTTTGCCTTAGGGCTTGTTGGGTGAGACAGTGATGTGTGTGTTTATATGTGTAGTGGATGCTGTTGTGACTGCATTGTGTATGGACAGTTTGCATTTGGGAGGTCTCTGTCATTTGTTATACTTCTAGTGAGTACCTCCACATATATGGGGGTCCGTCATTTGGTATACTTCTAGTGAGTACCTCCACATATATGGGTTTATGTGTTTTGTTGTTGGCTTGTGGAAGATGTGAAGTGTGTTTGCTGATAACCCACTTTTTGTTTGAATTGCTGTTTTGTGAGACAGAGAACATTGATTCCAGATTTATAGGGCCATAGCAGAATACTAGGCTATTGACCAGGCGGTCATTTTAAGCCTAGCCATTTCAGCCCAATGTAATACCATAAAGGTGCTTGTCAATACCTAAGATTGCATTTAGTGATGACTGCTCATGTCCAGGAGGTTTGTGGGGACTATCGCTGCTAAGAATTTACAGTGCCCAATCCACTCATCCAGGTTCCTTTTGAAGAGTGTCATAGAGGTGCTCTGTTTCACGTGAATTGGTCCGTTCTGATGACATGGCAGTCACTGGGAGATAAATTTCTCCCTCCAGCATATCTTATTTAAGTCACAGGCCATATTTAAGTCCCCTGAATAAGTAGTCCTAGACCCATTTGATTTACAGATATGCAGTTAAGTTCATTATATTTGGGACTTAGGTTGCTATGTAGGCCAAACATTAGTCTACCCTAAGAAGTCTATACAAAACTGAGTATATTGACAGGGATTTTAGTTGGTTGATCTAAGGCACATGTTGGAGGCCCTTAATTTTCTTTGTTAGGAACTCTGAGATCTCTCTAATTGCTGTAGGTGCTTAGTACAGTACCAAAATCCAGAAGAACAGTGCAAACCAAACAACTAGTAAACGACCCAAAAGAAGCACTGTGTAGAGGAGAAGCCAAGCACTGGACAGCTGTAGGTACAAATCCAAGTTTATTGAGTGAACCAAACACAAAACGTAAAACGCTAACACAACACAACGCGTTTTTCGTCAATACATCAGAATTCATCAGACAAAGAAGACATACTCAAACCACATATATATATAGTGACAGAAATTCAAATGGTCCAATAGAAGTACATCTCATAAATATGTAATATGAAATGTAAAATGTAAGTATATCATAAAATAACTTTTTCATAGTGTACACATTGTAGTATTAGCCTAAGCACTAGTCCACAATATAATAAAATACTATAATGTCTTCACAGATAAAATTCTCAAGGGGGATTTGTGAATCCTAATCCAATATAGAATATAAATAATTGTAACAGGTAAATTCAAACTCATAAAGAAGTGAATGCTCAAACAACTCTATTGTGGAAATCATTGCAACACTCCCATCAAGTGGCCAAAATAGAAATGACATGAAGTTACAAAAAATCAATCTACATATGATGAATGTAACAAAATATACATATAATAATTATATATGTATTATATTGAAATATATTAAAATGTATTAAAATGTACAAATGGTTTGGAGATGAATAAAAGGCAAAAAATGAGAGTCTGTAAATAAATAAATAAATGAATGAATATAGTGTAGAAGTAATAAAAAATACCTTAAAAAAATCTTTTAAAATTACATAATTAAATAAATATATATATATATATATATATATATATATATATATGGGTCTACTTCATTTGACCTAACTTTCATTTGCCCGACACGCAGCTACCTGACCCCATTTGACTGAAAGCTCATTTGCCCGAAAACTCATTTGCCCGAAAACTCATTTGACTGACAACTAGTATTAGCAAGAAAATGGAATATGCCCCTCCCACTGTAGTGCGACCCTGTAGTTAGAATATATAGGTAGGGGGGTGTGGCACAGCCCCTAGCAGGGGGTGTGGGCAAGCTCCCACTTACTTTTCTTTTACTAAGCAATATTACATCAAAAGTTAACAATATCATATGAAATGAAGTGGGGGGCTTCGCCCCATTGTGGGGGCTGTGCCCACACCTATATATTCTAACTCCAGGGTCACACTACAGTGGGGAGGGGGCATATTCCATTTTCTTGCTAATACTAGTTGTCAGTCAAATGAGTTTTCGGGCAAATGAGTTTTCAGTCAATTGGGGTCAGGAAAATGAGTGTCGGGCAAATGAAAGTTAGGTCAAATGAAGTAGACCCATATATATATATATATATATATATATATATATATATATATATATATATATATATACCTACAAAATGTAAAAAATATAAATACTAATATACAATTCTATAAAAATATGCATATATAAGAATATATAAAAAAGTGTAAGTGTTTAAAAGAATGTAGTGCAAAAAAGTAAATGACAACATTTAAAACCGGTAAAGGGAAACATTATCATTTAAACCTGGGGACCTATTGGCTTCAAGTATAATCTGCCAATATAGTTCCCGATATTCAGTCTTAGTTTCCCATAAACCACCCCTCTCATCTTTCTGAACTTCTTCTATAATAAAAAAAATGTATTTTGCTAGGGGGCAGGTATGGGTATGTTTATATAGTGTATTGGTAGTTTTTCTATTTTTTATATCATTGATATGTTCATATATTCTTCTTCTAATCTTCCTCTCAGTTTTACCAACATAAAACCTGGAGTAAACCTTACATACAGGGACTCTGGCTGACGAAATTCACAGATGACTGCAAGCTGGGAGCCATTATTAACTCCCCAAGTGATGCAGATATGCTACAGAAAGGCATCATAGAGACCCTGATGTCCAAACCATGGCCTTAAGCTTAATGCCAAAAAATGCATCATTATCCCCTTTGGGAAAAACTCATTTCCCACTAATTACCACATTGATGGGAGTCCACTGAATACATAAGAGATCTGGGAACACAGCTTGATAGCAATCTCTCCTTCGACATCCACATTGCCACTGTGGTCAGAAAGTCATGTTATGTGGCACATCTCATTACCAAGGATTTTGCATCCAGGAAGAAAGCGGTCAATATTTCCCTCTACTCTTCCCTCATTAGACCAATCATAGAGTCTAATGCCCCATTTGACATGTGCCTCACTAGACACCTGCAACAGCTGTAGAGACCACAAAAGTACCTCACAAAGAGAATCCTAGGCCTTAAACACATGTCCTACATGGACAGACTCAAAAAACTCCAGAAATTCTCTGCCTCATATCGAATACTAAGAGGAGATCTCTGCTTGACTTACAAAGCCATGTCTGACCCAGCTCAGTTAGAAATGCTACATCTATAGAAATCCCAATCCCTTCACACCACATGCTCCAGAGACCTCAACCTCATTACCACAATCAGCAAAACATGCTAGAGGGACAGGTTCATAACCCAGAGACTGCCCATGCTCTGGAATAGACTTTCCATACATAGATTCATAGATTCATAGATTAGTACTAGGCTAACTGCCATTGCAAGCCATTTTAAGCCTAGCCAATTATCCCCTGTGAGATTCAAACCCTGTACCTTGTGTTTGTAAGGCAAACACCTTAACCATTAGGCCACCCTCCCAACCCCATGTCAAGCAGAGCACCTCACTAGCCCTCTGATTGACATGTATGGGAAGTCTATACATGTCAAGCAGAGCACCTCACTAGCCCTTTTCAAGAGAAATCTTGATGAGTGGTTGGGAAAAAGAAAGCTCACCCCAGGGATCACTCCACTTGATAGAGGCACTGGGAGCTAACGACAGGTGGCATAATGCCAGGGCACTTCTATGGGCTAGGCTTGTGAAGACCCCAGGGCCAATAGCCTAGTACATGCCTATGAACCTATGAACCTACGATGCATTTCTTTGGATACAGTTTGTGACCACGACTAATACACCAGTCGCCAGTCTGTGTGAGAGTATCCTAGAGTATACTGACATCATTTGGGGATTAAATAATTGCACCTAGTTTGCAGATGTCTGCAAACTTGGTCAGCTACAACTCTTTAGTTTTGACCCAAACTTCTGAGAAGTATATACCAAGCAGTAGGGGGCCCAGCACTGACTCCTGTATCACCCTGCTGATAACAGATCTGCTGCTTGATGTGGAGTCACCCACTTTGATAGTGGGTGTCTGGCTTGTGAGCCAGTTAGCAACCCATCTTACATCAAAGGGGTTTACATTCAGTTTGCTAAGGTTATCGGTAATGCCTGAATGTGGGATTGTATCAAAAGC
The DNA here is from genome assembly GCF_019279795.1 of Protopterus annectens. Classification (NCBI taxonomy): domain Eukaryota; kingdom Metazoa; phylum Chordata; order Ceratodontiformes; family Protopteridae; genus Protopterus; species Protopterus annectens. The sequence goes on from NC_056737.1 coordinate 1,367,959,934, forward strand.
CTTTACCAAGCTGAGGTATGCTGTGTGCACAGATTTGCCCTCATCAATGGCCTTGGTCAGACTTTCAAATAAATGTACCAAATTTAACCGTCAGGATCTACCCTTCATGAAGCTGAATTGTGTAGGATCCAGGGCATGGAGGTCACCTATGTCTTTATTTATGAGGTACATTCCATGGCCTTACAGATGAGGCTGGTCAGGTTTATGGGTTTGTAATTCCCTGGGTCTGTTGCTAGGCCACCTGTGTGGACGGCAATAACTGTAGATATTTTCCATTCCACAGGAACAAAGCCTGTGGCTAGGTTATGATTGAAAAGGGTACTTAGTGGTGATGCTAGTTCATGTTTTAACCTGTTTAGAAGACAGCCTTAGATGTCATCTGGTCCCATAGAGTCTGTGTTCTTGGACATGGACAGGGCTTTGAGGACCTGTTCTTCAGATATGTAAGGTGTGGGGAGATTAGGGGAGGGTTTTTTGTAAGTTAGGTGGGGATAAGGGAGTGAAAATTTCTCCAAACCTATCTACTAGCAGGTTCGCTATCTCTGTGGGGTCAGTGTGTGTGTGACGCCATTGGCCACCACTTCTGCACATGCTTGGGTCCTACCCTTTAGGTTATGTATATAGCTGTAAAAGACCTTATGGTTATCCTTGGCAGTACTTGCTAGATTTCTCTCAAAGGAGCTCTTGGAGGATTTGACAAGTTGTCTTATTTGCCAGTTAAGACTGAGGAGGTTGCTTTTCCATTGTTGGGTCCTTGTCTTTTTATTGGACAGCAATCTTTTGGATTTATTGTAGAGTTTGTTGATACTGGAAGTCCACCAGAGCAGCTTGATTTTACTTGGGGCTCTGGCTTTCATTCTATCTGGTATAGCCAAGTTTATACACTTATGCAAGAGATTGTACAGTCCTTTAGTGTAAGCTTTGGCTTAGTTACCACTTTCAGCTTGGGGTGGGGCTTGGAATACATTTATACCTTCACCTAGGAGTGTATAGTTTGCCTTGATGAAGTTTTTTAGTCTGATTTCACCTTTGTGAGTTCTGGTGTTAGTGTCAGTTCAAAGGTGACAGATTTGTGGTAAGTTTTATCGACTGAGTGTCCTACAATTGCAGAAGTGTACCTGTTTGACATGCTGATGAGGAACAGAGGAATTTGAATTCACAAAATCAAGGAACTTTTGTGCTAGGGAGTTTGGGCTAGAGTAGGTTTCCAAGTTGATGGTGGGATAATTGAAATTCCCATAACCAATGTCTTTGGTAAAAATTGGATTGTCTACAGTTTAAGTACACTTCATGTGTGTCATGACCCATGGAAGGGGATCTATAACTGGCTAGGACTTGAATGGATGTCTTACCCACAGTAACCTGGACCTGGAGTAACTTCATGGAGTTGTCCAGCGTTAACTAGACGTGAGGTGAATTAATCTGTAATATAAACTGAAACACCACCTCCTTTGGTTTTCACATGTTCATTTTGAAGTCTAAAGGTGTGGAAGGTATTGCAGCCTTGCAGGACTGGGGTACTCTGTGAGGCCTTAAACCAGGTTGCTGTGCCTGCACAGACATCTACATCTTCTAGTGATTGGAGTGCTTCCAGGGAGTGCAGTTTTTGGTTTAAGCTCCTAGCATTTAGCAGAATAACCCTTATTTTCTTCTGAATAGTTAATTTTACATTGGTAATGTTGTTTTCAAGACCTTCCATAAAAAAGGCACTATGGGGTGGTAAGAGCGTTTAACAGCAGCTGAAATCCTAATGGTGCTGCCAAGGTGTAAACCATCTCTGACAAGGCAGCAAGGTTTGTTGACCATGGCTTCCCAGGCAGACAGGAATTGGATCTCCTTGGAATGACACCAAAAACTAAGCTAGTTATTGAAATCAATATTTTTTGTTTATACTGTAGCATCATTCTAGGTGAGGGTAGTATGCTGCTCAAGGCTAGGGACATATCTGCCTGGGACACATACTCAAAGAGATTGACCATGTCTATCTTCATGTACAGTGAGGTATGTCTCAAGTCATTCACACCAACATGAACTATGACAGAGTCATAACAGTACCTGTTGCTGAGAGATCTAGTGCATGCATAATTTGGTGAATCCTGGCACCAGACAGGCAGTTGACTGTGACTTTCTCCTTGTTCAACCTGGTGAGTGGGATATCTGTGTGTCTCACTACTGAGTCTCCAATGACGAGAACACTTGTTTTTTTTGAGTGTTATGCCTTATGGGCTTGGTGGATGATACACTGGTGTTGCTATGTGTCATGGGTGCTGTGCAGACTATGTTAGCTGTAGCAGACTTGTGTTTTGTATGTCTCTGGTGTTCTGGTAAGTTTTTAGAGAGAACCTCTGCATATGTGAATTTACATGTTTGATGAGTACTGTGTATGAGTAGTGGTACTATGTGAATATGTAGTGGTGGGTGAATTGACAACCTTCTCTGTGTTACTGTTTGGAATGAGAGAGAGGATGGATTCTAGATTCTTGATGTAAATACATATCTTGCACTTTATACTAGACTGTGTTGTTAGCAGAGGGTTGTCTGTGTACATGAGGCAATTGTTACACTTGTTTGTACCAAGCTGAACTGAGGTGAGCTACCAGCCACAACTCTGAGCTGAGATACCAGGTGACTAGAGGCTTTTGAGCTTCCAAAAAAAACATAAATTGCCTGTTTTTATTTGCTTATTTATACTATTTACTACACTTTTTTATTGCCCGATGCCTACTTCTATACTGTATTTACTTACTGTGTACTAAACTACACTGTTATACTGCAATTGCATGCTACACTATGCCTGTAAAATCATATTTTACTGCTGTTTGTTGAGTATTTATTGGTATTTTTCACTAAAGCTATCTATTCTGCATGCTCTGGTTTTCCCACCAAACAGTACTTAATTAACTATCTGTTAACTGTTTACATAATTCTTTAGAGGCTCCTGTCTGATTTTTCTGTTTTTTTTTAACATTGTTTTTAGTGTCTCATTGCTATGTTTCTGCTGTTAAATATTCTCTAGTGTTTCTCACTGAAACTAGAGTAGCTAGTAGCTGTAGCAAAGTCCAGACACAGGCCTGCTGCTTCTGGAACTATTTGCAGTGGTTTGTTTATTCTGAGCACGTTTTCCAGGCCATCTTGGATTAGAATGGGTCTATCTGCACTTTTATGAGAGAATTGTGTTTGATTGGCATCTGACTGGCAATGGCAGGCCATCCCAGGGCTTGGAATAAGCATCCTCATTGGTCCTTTTGAAATTTGTTAGAGGATTTTTCAAGTTTTATCTTCTGGTATTTAGGCCTTGCATCTGATCAGGTTTCTGCTTGTTTGCGTGTCACACAGCACTGTGCACTACTGCACAATTGTGCTTCAAAGCCTGACAGTTAAATGAAACAGATTTTCCCTTAAAACCCAGGCAGAAATATCCATTTGCCAAGCTCCTCCGTTATTGTTTCTGAAAAGCGATCCCTAGTGAAAACAGTCGTCAACCTAGCATTATGGACAGCTGGACTACCCCTGTTTCTCCTGCCAACCTTGTTGACTTGGGTCTCTTGTAGCAATTGCCTCATGTACACAGATAGGTCCCTTATAGTATAGATACATCTCTCTCATATTGTATTAGTATGTTTTAGGAGTAAAGGGTTGTCAGTATACATGAGGCAGTTGTTACGTTGCCTCAGGATGCCCATGTCCATCAGGTTGGCTGAAGAAACAGTGGTAAACTGTCCATCCACTATGTTGGGTTTGTTCTGTAGTAAGTTATGGGGAGAGGGCTGGATGGAACCTCTACTGCTGAGGGACTATTAGAATGAACTAAACTATGGAGGTTTGCCTGCATCAACGCCCTATAAATATTCAGCTGACTTGATCTCTGTGCAGCAGTGTGCAGCTGTGTAGTGCTCAGAGAAACAGGGAAGCCTAGGATGGTTCACAAGCAGCTACCTATGGGAAAATTTTGACTTTCTATGTCTTTGCATCTATAAGGAGCAGTACTAACCCCCGTTGTATGATGCACAACTTAATTAAGCATTTTTTAAACAAGCTGGACAATGGAAATGCTCAATACTGAGCCTTATTCCAACAATCCCCAACTTCTATGCCATTGTCTTCTGCCACAAGGGTGCAGGGACCCTCTTAATATAAGATGGTTTTAGTGCCCAGATAATGAAAAACAATCTAGATTCAGCAAATCTGAATCTACCCTATGCTATAAAATACACAAGTACTAGAAAATACAAGGTGTAGGAAAAACAGTCTCAAACAGCGAACAGTTAAAACAGTGAAACAGCAAAACAGTTTAAAATGCAAAAGCAGTTAAAAGTAGGTGTCACTTCAGTAATATACAGTTTAAAAGTACAGCATAGTGAATAAAAATCTGAGTTGGGATTGTTGGAATAAGGCTTGGTACTGAGCATTTCCATTGGCCAGCTTGTTTGAAAATTGCTTAATTTAACTTGTATTTATGTACCACATTTGTAAGGGCCCTTACAAATGTGGTACATAAATACAAGTTAAATTAAGCAATTTTCAAACAAGCTGGCCAATGGAAATGCTCAGTACCAAGCCTTATTCCAGCAATCCCAACTCAGATTGTTCCTTGGCTACACTCTTCTGCCATAAGGGCACAAGAGACTTACATCCCTGCAAAAACACTTTAAAAAGTGTTATTCAGCAAAATGCTTTCACCAAATCTGATACCAGTGGCCTAGTGGGCTAATGCACTATGCTATAGTTGGCAGTGGCCTAAGTTTGAGGCTTCTTAATGCTTATTATTTTGTAATTCATGTGCCGTACGCCTGTAATTCTAGCATCCTGGCTGGGAGGCAGAGGTTGTTGGATCAAATATCACACTGGTTCATGAGAGACCATACTTCCCGAAAAAGGGGAAAAAGTAACCCCCACAGGACACAATTGTAAGGTGAAACAAATGCAGTTCAATGATTCTGATCCTCGGTGCATTCACTTTCACCCATTCATAGTGAAAGCATTTTTCTTGGCTATATTGACATTCCTTGTACTGCTTTATTGTATTTTGCATATTGTGCATATCTCTCAACCATAATGAATGTCTCGGTAAATAACAGTTTTGAGGACAAAATATTGGCATCCCACACATTCCCACATTTTTTTTTTTACTCCTGAAGTCATCACGTGCAGGGCGTGTACAATGATGTCAGTTCTGCATTGTGCTTTTAAAGGGGGTGGATGTTACAGTCCTGAGAATGTCCTCTTTGGCAGAGATACCTATTAACTATGAACATGTAACATAGGAAATTTATTCAAGGGCAACAAGCACTTTATTTGTAGATGAAACAATGAAATATTAAGTTGTTTGCTAGCAGCAACCTCTTCATTAGTTACAGATCTTACAGAGCTCTTTAATGTGGAATTATTTAGATGACTTTCACTTCTGCAGAGATTGTGCATATTTACTGATACCACTGAATTGTAGAAGTGTGAGTAGATTTTTACAATGGAAATGTTCTGAATTGGGCAGTTTTTTCATTATTGGTTCATGTATTTTGTTTCATTGCTTACTGGAAAAATTATCAAAGCAATAAATGTAAAATGTCATCTAACAAGAGTGCTGTATTATATAAGAAATGTAATTTAATACAATCAGGAATGTGTATCAAAGAACACATGGATGTTTAATGTGCAAGGGGCCTATGATTTGAAAACAGCCCAAGGGTAATTTTTATCCACCACTGGCCAGATGCATTTTCTTTGAATGTTGGTTTCAGTGCTGTTTCAATGAATCTGAGTTTCAAGGACAGAGAAGTTTTAATACTAAGTCTATTTTTATTGTGAGACTGTATTGCTTTGTTTAGCAGATGTCTATTAGTGTTTGTGCTATAAAAATGTAAAAATAAAAGTTTTAAATGAAATCCAAATAATCATTGTATAAGTAAAGCTATATATACAATACAGTGTATATGGTAAATGAGACAAAATAGCCAAGTTATGGGAGATTGGAATGGCTGCAGGGGGGAGTGCTGTATATGGGGGCCCCATTTGACCATGATTTTGTGAGGGCGGAAGGGCGGCAAACTCAAAGACAACCCTGGGTGAAAAAACTCAAGCTACACCACTGATCGGTAGGCATGGAGAATGACTTTTGGAGGTCCTAGCAAACTATAATATTCTTTTGCTAAGATTAGAATATTGCCTACTATTAAATGTCCTACTTTTACCACAAAACCCACATACTGCAAGTCACCAAAAACAAAATTCTAAGGTTCATCATCTTCTCCCTTCCCAGTGAACATCAGTGCTAAACATTTAAAAAAATGGTTACCATTTACTACAACATCTGGGCTAGGGCTAAATTTTGACAGTCTGTTCTTCAGTTTGTGTTTGAAAGTTGGTATCCCACAATTCCACTGGAGTGGGTAGGGTTGCATAATTATACACTCAAATTTTATGTTAATCAGTGTACAGATTTGTACTTATTTTTCATTGGATTTGTCCAAATTTTTGATGTTTCCAGGTTGAGAGGTATGATATTGTGCAGTATTTCTATTCCACCATGTTTTAATTACATTCTGTTTTCTACTAAATGTTTAAAATAGGAAATAAACCAAAGCTGTGTGTCTTGTGAGTCACAGAATTAAGATTTCAGGAGGGAATGACCACAGGCACACCACCCAGAGGTATATGCAGAAAGTCATGATGGGAATTGCCATGCATGTGTCAAGGGCAGGAAAGACATTAGTCCTGAATAGTATCTTGCCTTCACAAAGAATGATGCACAGATACAAAGACAAGATAATTGGCTTTAACAATTGGCTGAGTAGTTATTGTCATTCTAAGGGGACCCTGTTTCACCTGGGATAGCTTACCTCTGTCATACCAGGGCTTCCCCATACTGGCTAAAGCCTTTGCTGTCCCAATAGGGTTTGTTTAAGTAGAGTTCCCCTACTGGACATCCCCACATAGAAAACTCAAACATAAATTTGAACAACATCAAGGTGGTACTGCTCAGTGCTAGAAGTCTAAATAGAAAGATGCCTGAACTTGAGGCCCTCTTGCAATTCAAACACATTCATATTTGTATAGTTATTGAGACATGGTTTTGATGAAATGACAGCATTCCCTCTATGTCAGGGTTTAGTACCTATCATGTCTTCAGACTTGGGAAATTGCGGGGAGTATTTATGTGTGTCAAAAATACAATCACTTGACATAAAATTACCCACAACCCTAACATGGAGCCTATGGAGATTCAAATCACCCTTAATAAATTTTACTGTTACTACTTTGCTAGTTAAAGATCTCCATTAATGTCACCCAAAGATCATAGCTACTTCAAAACCACTGGATCTTTACATATCTAACCAAATACTTTCTTCATAGGGGATTTCAATTACCCAGGCATTGGTTGTCACATTTTCACCTCTAAAACTAGTCATGCGCAGTATTCCAAGACTTCATTAATACCAATGCAAATAAGAAAATTGTAAAGCTATCTAGTAGAGGCCCTGATATCCTTGATCTGGTCTTTACCAAATTAAATATTGCCTGCAAACTACCTCACATCTCCTCATTCCTTGTTAACTCTGTCTTAGCTCTCAGATTAGTGGTACCTTCCCCTCCATCAAATGAAACCATCTTTAGGGGCTTCTCCAAGGCAAATCAACTTCAACTTGCAGAAGACCTATGCAAAATTCTCAACAATCTCTTGTAAAGGGACCCAGCTAAGAGGGTTAATGCATTCAACTTTGACTTTTACCATCACCTGAACAGTTGCATAAAAAAGTCAATATCTGTCTACCCTAAATATAACTGTAAGTTCTGGAATAATCCTCTCTGGTGGAACTCAGTTTTAATACACTATAGAACATAAATGAAAATAATGAAAAGTTGGAAGAAATCTCCATCTCCCTACCTCAAGACTACACTGAAATGTGCCAGCAAGGAACTTAACAACCCTACTAGGAAATGTAAAGCAAAGTATGAACTTTGTTGCTACAGATTCCAAAGCAAACTACAAATCCTTCTTTAGTTATGGCAAAAAATAAACAAATAAAATAAGGAATAAATGTCAAACAATACATTGTGTTAATCCATAATAATATCCCAATTTTTGACCACAAGGATATAGCTAACATAGCAGACAGATTTAGTGCTAACTTTACCCTCCTACCCACATTGTTGCCTCCACTATCTCTGTGAATTTAGCGTACCCTAAAATCACCTGGGAACAAGTCTTAGAAACACTGCTGAAGGCTGAAAACAATACTTCCACAAAACAGGACATCATACAGGACTGCAATCTTATCAGTGCCCATTATGCAGTATCTGAGACTCTGTTTAAACTGTCCAACCTCAGCTTATCTACAGGATATCTGGAAAACAGCCACTATGAGCCCTTATATAAGGGAGACCCACTTATACATCTGGGTAATTATAGCCCCATCAGCTTCACCAGTTTTATGGAATGTATCATAGTAGAACTTCTAGTTAATCACTGTATATTAATCAGATCAGACAATAGTAGTAGAAGTAGCGAACGTAAACTCGTCAAGTCAAAAAGTAATAATAGAAAATATATAATTCTACAGCATTACTAAGTACTCAAAAGTAATCCAAGCAAGACGGGCAGTCTGTTTCCAGTCGAAAATCCTTTATTAAGTACACAGACAAGCGATCCAAGTAAAACAAAAATAGAGTAATAATTTCCTCACAAGCTTTCTAAATATATATATACTTTTTATCAGGCATGGGAGTGGTTTATTGTGCTGTAAAACAAAGTGTTATTTGTACACATGTTAAATTCACATCCCTTCCCCCATCAGTATGAGGACACCAACAATAACAACATCACCACTGATCTATTCAGAAAACCAACAAGGGTTAACTTATTACTCCACAGTAAAAGTCTACATCCTACAAAAACCAAGTATAATGTAGTGAAATCCCAAGGCTATAGATTAGCTTGAATTACCACAGAGATGGAACCATTTTTGAGAAACCTGAACAACTTAGAGAATGATTTTCTAGTGAGAGGCTATGAAAGTCAGATGTTAAAAAAGATCCTGGAACCCATTATAGAACTGAAAAGGACTGAAGCACCTTCACTCAACCTCCCCAGTACAAAAATGTTAAGTAATCCCACAGAGAATAACAAATGCAAAAATAGCTGCATCCTGACATACACTTTGGATTATCACAGTATCAAAAATATTATTGAAGAAAACTGGGACATTGTCACAGGACACCCTTTTCTGATTAACATCTTAGGTGAAGCCCCATCATTTGTTTATAGGAAGGCCAGGAATATTAGAAGTTTTGTTGAATTTAAACCTAGACCATGTGAGAAAAGCAGTAAAATATGTGAAACTAATTGTACATTTAGTATATTTATACAGCAAGGTGATAGTTTTTTTTGCCCTTATTTAAAGAAGATCATTAAAATCAGTGCAGGGGGTGACTGTAACACTAAAAAAGTAATTTACAGGGCACAGTGCAATGAATGTGATGCATTATATGTGGGCAAGACTGTAAATAAACTCAAGTGAAGGATTTCATGTCATCTGTCAGAAATCTGCTCTGGATGTAAAAATAATGCACTAGCCAAACACCTCTCTCTTCATAAAAGACACACAGGTTTTAAGTTCCAGATCCTGGATCACATAGACATGGGTGATCTTGAAGGAGACATCCCAAATATTCTGGAGAAACATGAACTCATGTGGCAATTAAAGCTGAACTCTTTTAGAAAGCCTGGACTAAACTAGTACTGTTCAATTAAAAGTGCACTCGAACTTAGAAAATTGCCACATTGTTTACATGACTAATTGTATTTTATTTTTTTTTCTACAAATTGGTTTTAAATACCATTTTAAATCATTTGAAATTTAAGTGTATATTATGTTTCCATCATCATACATATATATATATATATTTTATTTTTATTTTTTTTCTGGTTGTCTTTTTTCCACTTTATTCAAAATGATGGTAATAACAATACTAACTAATTATACAATTATATAGGTTTTTAGGGTTCTTGTACACAGACATGAAGAAGTCTGGAAGGACGAAAGTGATCTGTGTTAACAATAGGTTATGAAAATAGAAACTGATTTTTACATGCAAAATGTATATGTATATATTTATATATAATTTTTGATTGCAAAATGAACTAAGGTTGATATATTTCCAGCCATGTAGTATATTGCTTTGTATAAAATCACAGCCTTTACAATCTCCTTAATAATTTGGTTAAATAAGATGTACCATTAAAGTACATTAGGGCTATATATTATTATGACAGCTACTAGGTAGGGCAGAACTAGCTCGAATGTCACACTGATGGGGGAAGGGATGCAAATTTAACATGTGTACCAATAACACTTTGTTTTACAGCACAATAAACCACTCCCATGCCTGATAAAAAGTATATATATATATATATATATATATATTTAGAAAGCTTGTGAGGAAATTATTACTCTATTTTTGTTTTACTTGGATCGCTTGTCTATGTACTTAATAAAGGATTTTCGACTGGAAACAGACTGCCTGCCTTGCTTGGATTACTTCTGAGTACTTAGTAATGCTGTAGAATTATATATTTTCTATTATTACATTTTGACTTGACGAGTTTACGTTTGCTACTTCTACTACTATTGCCTGATCTGATTAATATACAGTGATTAACTAGAAATATATGGATTGAAAATTTTCCACACAGAGATGTTTCTTACACTGTTTTGTTTTTAGACCCACTACACTTTAGTGGGTTGTTTTGAGACTTCGGGGATACCACAGAGATTACTTGTTTTTTATCATAGTAGAACTCATTCATGCAGATATAGGCAGCATAAAGTATGTAGATCCCTATTAATCTGGTTTTGCAAACAGCAGGTATTGTGTCTCCTGAATCTAGCAAACTTCTCTGAAATAGTTATAGGTGTGTGGACATTGGTCATTCTGTGCACACTGCCCATCTCAACCTGGCCAAAGATTTTGACAATATCCATCATACCAGTATTATTGAAAAATTAACCAAGCTTAATGTAAACTCCTAAGTATTCCACTAGATTGCAAACTGGCTATCCAACAGATTGTATATTGTGAAGGTTTATGGTTTGTAACTTGCGGGGTGCCACAGAGATTAGTTTTGGGCCTTCTTTTGTTTGAAATGTATTTTACAGACATCCAAGCCAATATCTGAAAAGTACAGTTGACCAAATTGGCTGATGTCTGCAAAGTGGGTACTGTTATCTGCTCATCCACTGTTACAAAGCAGTGTCATCAAGGGCTGAAATACACAGTTACAATGTGTATCAAAAGTGGTCTCAAACTAAATAAATAAAAAAAAATAAGCAGCATAATAGCATTTGGCAAAAGGATTGCTCCCACCATATATGTTATTAATGGTACTCCTCTTCAGACAGACAGGGTCATAAAAGGCTTAGATACCTATGTGGATAGCTCTCTAAGTAAATAGTAGGTTGAGGTACTTCAGGAAAAACTGGGATTTATAAGAAAGTATATAAAGAAAGAAAGAGAAATAATCCCTGTATAAGGATGGGGTGAGGGAACTGAAGACTACCTATATAGGCACAGCAGGGAGTATTATTAAAAAAAAACAGTGCTATAACTAAATTGTTATAATGTATCGTAGCATTGCTGAGCAAATTACTTTTGGGGGTCATGCTCAAGATATTGGTATACATTTACGAAAAAGGTTGTTTGTACAGTTTCAACTAAGGTTACAGAGCACTGATATTCTGCAGTTATATAAGAAGAAGCCTGCATCAAGGAAGAGAGGAAAAGTTATTTGTCCTGTTATATGTCAAGTGTTGAAATATTGCAAAAATGAGTAGGGTGTTTCTAATAGTCAAAAAGAATAGTGTTGTTATGAAAGATTAGTGGAAGCTGAAGTGGCACATCTGGTCTTATTTTGCAGATAATTTAATGCAGACAGATACTGCATCCCACTGGAAAGATACCAAAAACTAAGCCAATTGCTGAAGTCAATCATTTTTTGTTCATATTGTAGCATCATTCTTGGTGAATGTAGGATGCTGCTCAGGGCTAGGGTCACGCCTGCCTGGAGTACATACTCTGAGAGCTCAATCATGTCTCTCTTCATATACTCCAGGGAGGTATGTCTCAAGTTATTCACACCAACATGGACAATGACATACAGAGTCATACTTGGACCTGTTATAAAGAGACTTAAGTGTGTGTGTGATGTGGTGGATTCTAGCGCCTGCCAAACAGCTGACTATGACCTTCTCCTTGTTGAGCCTGGTGAGGGGGACATCAGTGTGTCTGACTACTGAGTCCCCAATGACTAGTATGTTTGGTTTATTGTTATGCCTTATGGGCTGCGTCGGTTTATTGTTATACTTAATGGGCTGTGTTTGTGAGACACTGGTGTGTTGACTACTGTGCAGTCTGATTGGCATCGTGTGTGGAATGTTTGTGAATGTGTTTTTGGGGTCTCTGTTGTTTAGGTAAGTTTTTTTTAAGACCCCTGCATCGGTGGGTATGTAACTCTGTGATATGGGTGGTGTGGTGTTTGTGCTGGCAATCTCCTCTTTGTCAGGAGCACTGACTGTGGTATTAGAGAGCATGGATTCTGGCTTACTGATGTAGATGCATTTCTCGCAAGTAGAAGAATTATGTGCTAGGAGAAGGGGACTGTCCGTGAACATGAGGCAGTTGCTACACTGTCTCAGTATACCCATGTCGACCAGACTGGCAGGGAAAACTGATAGAGATTAGGAGGGTGGCCTAATGGTTAAGGTGTTTGACTTACAAACCCAAGGTGCAGGGTTCGAGTCTCACAAGGGATAAGTGGCTAGGCTTAAAATGTCTCGCAAGGGCAGTTAGCCCAGTACTAACCTATGAATATATGAATTATCCAGACATAGTGCTCGGAATACTTGGTGGACTTAGGGATAGCAGGGTTTGTCCACAAAAACCCTAAATGCAATATAACTGGCCTGGAGCACAGTGCTAAATCCAAAACTAAGATGCTTAGAACAGCATGTAAATTTAATCAAGCTACTAACAAGCAGTACTAAGTGCAGAATAAGAGCACTTGAGCACTTAAGAGCACACAGAACAGCAAACTAAGGTAATACAAAAGGAAGAAGACAGTTACAGTAAGAACAGCTGAATAAAGTATAAAGGATGGAATAGATCAAGATTAAGACACCACAGGGGGTTTCTTTCCCAGATGCTGTCTCTGTACACAGTGGATACAGCTCAAGAGATAGAAGTGGTAGCAATGTTTGAAATCAAAATATGATCTCACTGTACTCATTTCAGTCAGCAAATGAGATGGGCCCAGGAAGAGTGTACAAACACAAATTTACAAGAGGGGTGGGCAATTCCAAAGCCACCACGATTAGTACCACAATAAGAACAGGGAGAGGCGGTGGGAAAATAACTGCAGAGAGACAGAGAGACCACAATGTTCAATTAATATTCAATGAAACATGTAAATAAAATGAAATCCTATCTCTAAAACAGTGCAAGTGCCAAACAAAGTATGCTTATTTCAGCTTGTACTTCAGTTGATTGCAGGTAGATAGCAGCCAGCCAAATAGCTCAGATGTTGAGCAGAAATAAATACACAGACACGTGATTAACACTTATAAGGCAAGGAGAAACCCTCTAGACTAAGAGTTAAACACCAAATATCAAAGAAGTGAGACAACAACCCCCAATGAAACCAGGTAGCTATACTTCTAGCAAGCTAACTGCAGAGAGACAGAGACCACAATATTCAGTTAATATTCAATGAAACAAATAAATAAAATGCAATCCTATCTGTGAAACAGTGCAAGTGCAGAACAAAGTATACTTATATCAGCTTGTACTTCAGTTGATTGTAGGTAGATAGCAGCCAGCCAAATAGCTCAGATGTTGAGCAGAAATAAATATACAGATATGTGACTAACACTTATAAGGCAAGACGTTAAAGTAATAGAAACTAAAGTTATCGATTATCTGCGAAGTGAAAGATTAAGTGTATATAATCCAAGTCTGGTAATGTCACAGCATGATGGAATATCAAGTCCCCAAATTAAACAGAAACAAGTAGAGCAGGAAGCATCTGATCAGTTGCTGCATGAAGATACTCTGGAGCCTTCACTAGGAAACCAGTACAAAAGTTTCATTTGGAGTTGCACAGCAAAGAAAGGAAAAGGAAATGGTGGCAACTCTGATACAGTCAATGTTGTAAAGTGATAGGTCAGTGAATTTCCATATGAAAAAGCAATGAATGACACAGGATGCAGATAAAGAGAATATGTCACAGAAAGATGTTCTGGAACTTTCTGTAGAATGCCCACAGGAAAAGAAAAGCAAAAAATGTGCCCTCAGTTTAGAAGAAAAAGATCTAAGGGAAGAGCTGCTTTATTTAGTAGACTTGGCTAGACATATTAAGATCGATGAAAGAAATAGATTACAGAAAGTCATTAAGACCCAAAATGTTAGAAGTCTGATAAAACAAATGAACACAGTAATCAAGACTATTAACAGTAACTCGTGATATAACAGAAGTAACTAGGATATATTACTTAGCAAAATTAATAACAGATAAAGTTGTACCACAAAAGTACAGATCAATAAGGGAAAGGAAGGGAAGAAATTAAAGGTCATCATGGAGGTATCGAATGAAGAAAACTATAAAGCAATTAAGACAAGTGTCACTTTTAGAAGAGTATAGAAGAGGGAACAGATCAATAAAAATACTTAGAAAGATAGAAGTGATAAAAGCAAAGCACAGTATTAGAACAGACCAAGATCTATCATACACTATCGCAAATAATAAACTAAAGAAATCAGCACAGGCAGAAAAACTTAGAGGATATGCAGATTAATATAAAGAAAAAATACAAAACAAGCAATTCATTGATGACATAATAAAGTTTTGTAGAGAACTGGGAAGCAAAGCAAAAGGAATAAAAAATAACACTAAAAAAGAAGTAATCCACACATTTTGGAGGAATATCTCTGAAGACTCTGTGGAACATAACAAAGATGCTGAGTGACTAGAAAAAGTAAAAGAGACAGTAAAATGTTGAGATGTACAGGATATGAAATGGGATGAAGTAACAGCAGGAGAAATTGAAACACAATTAAGAAAAGCTCCTAACAGGTAAACCCCAGGACCAGATACAGTACCTAACTTTTGGCTAAAATCATTACATAAAGACTTAGTCCTAACTAAGAACTACGTATATGCACAACCTGAACAGACACCGACCTGGTTAACAACAGGGATACTCCTCCTTAACAGTAAACCTGCAAGTTATCCTAAAAACTATAGATCGATAACTTGCCTTTCAACAATGTATAAACTATATACTGGAACCGATGTTGAAAGAGTCTATACTAATTTAGAAGAAAACTCAATCATGGCAATAGAACAAAAGGGTAACAAAAGAAAGCCATATGGAACAAATAATCATTTTTGTTAAATAAAGTCATAATGGAGACTTGTATAAAGGGGAAGAATCCAAGTATGGCATGGACAGACAACAAAAAAAGAATTTGCCAGCATCCCATATTCATGGATAAATGAGTGCTTACAGATGTATAAGATACACCCTACATTGATCAATTGAATTACAGTGATCATTAAACAGCAGCAAGCCACTCTGAAGCTAAGCCATGATAAAGGACAAATTATTACTCCAGGGATAAAAATTCAAAGGGGGATATTCCAGGGTGACTCTGTCACTGCTGCTCTTTTGTCTTGTTCTTAACCCAATAAGTTGTCTACTTAACAGATTGGTTACAATTTGGCTCCCAGACAGCAACAAAGTGTAAAGACTTCTCGTTTTCTTTTTGTGGATAATTTAAAATGTTATGGTTTATTAGATCTAATGCTGAAAGCACAACTGGAAAGGGTCATAGCTTTCTCAGATTATATAGGAATTCCATTTGTTCTTGCTAAATGTACATAAGCAACATTTAAAGCAGATAAACTGTAGCACCAAGAAAATATCATTCTGGAACAGGGAATGTGATATAAAGGAACTTGAGCAGGAAGGAGTATATAAGTATTGAGAAATGATGAAGGATTGACAATAAAACATGAACAATTGTGAATACAACTCAGTAAAGAATATTTTAGAAAACTAAAATGAATACTGAAAACAGCCCAGACATCTAAGAGTAAAGTCCAACCTATAAACCAATTTGCTCTTCCTTTCTAACTTAAGTTTTGGGGTGATTGACTGGCCCCCAAAAGGTACTGGATCAGTTTTACAGGAAAGCAAGAAACATGTTCCACCCTTATCAAATGATATATAAAAATCAGTGTATACCAAGATTATATATTCTTTGTTCTGAAGGAGGTGTAGGCCTCCTTGAAACTGATTACATGTATATATATCTGCCATTATAGGACTGCAAACACATTTGCTGACCTCATCAGATCCAAACATAGTGAATGTTTTGAAACATGAAGAGAAGAAAATCTAAGATGACTTCCTTGCTTAGTTTAGCAGAAGCATTATCGGTGTCAAGTTGGAATGGAAATCAAACCAGAAGTAGACAAAAGTCAGGTGGCAACTGAATGTGCCAAAAAACAAGATAAATGTTATAAGCTAAAGGATCAGATGAGAAGGCAAGACATGAGGAAAAGTAATAAATATAATTGCAAGTACAGAAAACTCCTGGAACAACCTCATGTCAATCAGGATCTGACACAAGAATGGCTAGGGAAAGGTGAATTTAAACCAGAAGATGAAAGCTTAATATTGGCGGCCTTAGATATTGGTCTACATACATGTTGGTTTACATAGTCCATTGAACATGTGGGAGAAACAGACAAGTGCAGGTTCTGGAAAAACAGAACTGGAAACAGTCATACATCTTTTTGCTGGGTACGATACACTAGTGGCAGAATGCTTGTATACTGAAGGGCATAAGAATGTGGGAAGACTTTTGCATTGTGGATTGTGCAACATTAAATATTGAAGTAGCTGAGAATCATTGGAAACATGAGCTGAAAAGATTTATAGAGAATGATGAAGTTTATATCACATGGGATCACCTCTTACCAACAGCTTCAAAACAGTTGCCAGAAAACCACAGAGTAGTCCATGAACAGAAGATAAAAGTAGCATTGATGACTGAAATTGCTACACCCAGTGACTACAGTGTCTTATGTACTGAGACACACAAAGTCATAAAATGCCAGGATTTGCAGGCAGAAACAAGAACATTGTGGAAAAGGGATACCCAGACAGTTCCAATGGTAGTAGACACAATGACTCTTATAAAAAAAAATAATTTACAATCTTATTTAGACATACTCCCAATACTTGTAACTCTGTATGAACTGCAGAAGGAGTCAATTCTGGTCACATTATGGGAAAACCACATATAGCATTCCATGAAAAGAAGGCAAAAGTAGCATTGATCCTTGAAACTGCTACACCCAGAGATTACAGTGTCCTACATACAGACAGACACAAAGTCATAAAATACCAATATTTGCAGGCAGAAACCAGAGCAATATGCAAGAAAGATACTCAGACAGTTCCAACAGCAGTAGCAGCAGTGGGTCTCATAAAAAATGCAGTCTTATTTAGCTATGCTACTGATACATGTAACTCCTTATGAATTGCAGGAGGAGTCAGTTCTGGGCACATTGCGAGTGCTGCAAACAGCACTTTTGGCTAACATCAAAGACTGAAACAATACTAATTTCAGGAACTTTAAATTGTACTCTGACTTAAGAGTGGGGTCCATTCTCATCATGGTATTAGAAACCCAAAAGACTGAGAGAAATTAAACCGGCATGGAAGAACCAATATATGCTTTATATTTAATGAATTAAATATAGAACTGTTTGAACTCTGACAGTGGCATGTCCAGATGCTGTTTAGATATTGTTTGAGTGATTTCTTGAATTCATGGACATGGGTTACAGTTCTTAGAGTTATGGAAAGCTTGTTCCATTGAGTAGTGGGAGAATAACTATGAAGATTCTGTCCAATAGATTTTTTAGGTTTGTGAATTTGTAAACCTCAGCAAGATCCTGTTTGGGTGTCCTGCAGAGTTTGACAGCAGCAGAAGAGAGAGGAGAGACTTTCAGTGATTTAAGTACCTCTGTTTTCCTTGTTTTTTGCTTACCACACTTTATTCTAGCTGTTTATTAGGTTTGGCTACTTATTATAACTGTATTATGTTAAGTTTTGTTATTTGCACTTTATTTGCTGGTTTTAAGTTAAATTCATCTGTATTACTGTTGTAGGCAACACATTCAAGTGCACTAGCTGTTTTTCTGCTTTAAATAGTATTTTTGCAGTTCTAACTGTTGTATTTTTGAAAAAAAGCCAAAAAACAAAAAAATACTATCTCCTTGCTCGTTTCCTGCCTTACTGTAACTAGAATAGCTCGGATTTCAGATTTGCTGCTCTCAGGACTGTATTGAGGTTTCTGTGTTGCCCAGACCTTATTGGGATAGAGAGAAACTTCTCTGCTTATCAGTGGGAGTGGTAAGCACTGAGCAGCCTATCTGTTGCTAAAGGAGTGGTTTCAGCTCAGAAATTGTATTTTTATTGGCCATTTTGGGCTATTTCTATCACTTTCATCTTTCTGTATTAAAAAACGGGTTTGCATAATGTGCAGCGCCGCTTAGCTAAAATAAACCATTACTGGTGCCTTAAAGTCTGCTCTTCAAATTTTCCCTTAGACTTTGTAAACCTTTACCTCTGAGCACTCAAATTAGTCTTTAAGTCCAGCACTTGCTCAGAACGTCTTGCAGCAATTACTGCAAGTTCACCCACTGCTACTAGCACTACCATTCCATAAAGAAAACAATAAGCTTCAGTACTTAATCTAAGCATAAATAACTCAGTACATAAAAAGCTGATCACGTTTCCAGGCATGTGGAAAGGTCAGTTTCCAATGCTTTCTCCTGTTAACCTGGTGAACCTGGGCATCCTGAGGCAATGCAGCAATTGCCTCATGTACACAGACAACCCTCTCCTCCTACCTCCAAACACACCCACTTTTGAGAGATGCAAGTACATAGCCAAACTCAATCCAAGACTGGGTCAGCCAGTCAGGAGGAGAAGGTCAACACACACATCACATCACAGACAACACATAGCCCCCCCCCCTGTTAGTACACCACCACTATCACATAGGAAAACAAAACACATGAGCACTTTTGCAGAGGCTCTCTTAAAAAATCTGCCCAAACAACAGAGACCTCTGAGGCACAATCGCAAGCAACCATCCCATCCAAGCATAACCCACAAGACACATAGCCCTCACAAATGGTGTGCCACTCAAGCTAAGCCCCTAAGGCAGAAAAATGTACCAAACACATTAGTCATAGATGATTCAATTGTAAGGCACACTGATGTCCCACTCACTAGGCTGAATAAGGAGAAAGTCACGGTCAGCTGCCTGTCGGATGCCAGGATTCGCCACATAATGCATGCACTTGGGTCTCTCTGCAGCAAGTACAAATATGACTCCATCATCGTACATGTTGGTGACAATGACCTAAGACGTGCCTTCCTGGACTACATGAAAAGAGACATGGACGAGCTCTCTGATCTTGTAGCCAAGGCAGGTATGACCCTAGCCTTAAGTAGCATCCTACCGTCACCAAGAATGATACCGCAGTACAAGTAGAAAACAATTCATAGGTACTAGGCTATTGGCCCTAGGGCCTATACAAGCCTAGCCAAAAAGGTACCCTGGTTTTTGCCACCCAAGAAAGTTAATTTCCTGTGCCCCTGTCAAGCAGAACCACAGAAGTGATCCCCAGGGTGAATTTCCTATTACCCATCCAATCATCAAAATTTTCAATTGGCTAAGTTTGTGGTGTCATTCAAGGGGGATCCAGTATCTGTCTGCTTAGGATGACATGATCGACAGACCTTGATGCTTTGCCAGAGATGGCCTGCATCTGTCACCAATGGGGTTCCGGATACTGGCCAAGGCTCTTACCACCCCTATAATGCCTTTTTTAGGCAATGCCATGAAGACAAATTTTCACCATAACATCTGCTAGCATCCTAAGGGTTATGCTATTCAATGCTAGAAGTCTATACCTCAAAATGCATGCACTCGAGTCACTCCTCAAATTGGAGAACATTGACATCTGTGCAGTAACAGAGACTTAGTTCAAGGCTCCTGAGAACACCCCTGCGCTACCAGGTTACAATGCATATCACGTCTTTCAGCCCCCAAATCTGAACCAAAGCCCTAAGGAATGTGATGACCAAGCCCCCAAAGGCAGAGATGTATTCATCTTCATAAAAGATACACACACCTCCACACTTGTTGCCCAATATAACGCATCAGAAATATTTCAGGTACAGTTATCACTGGACAAAACTGCAGTCCATGTTGTAGCCTGCTACAGATCCCCCACAATGTCCCAGGACTCCCACTCTGCATTCCTGGACACTCTGGAAAACATCAAGGTCCAGCCTAATACCTTTATTCTGGAAGACTTTAACTACCCCTCCATTAGTTGGAACAACTACTCCTGCTCCAACTCTTTTGCCCAACATTTCCTGGAATTCATCAAATCTAAATGCCTTGGACCAACTCATCGTCACCCCCACTAGGGGCAACAACATTCTTGACATAGTCATTTCAAACATGGGGGACTGCTGCTCTACTCCTATGATAAATCCCTCCCTAGTTAGATCCAACCACAAGTTAATCACCATTGATATCCAAATCCTGCCCCCACCCCCAAAAATGGAAGCCACAGTGAAAATCTTCTCCAAAGCTAATTTTGAGCTTCTAAGGACAGACGTGGCAAGCTTCACATCATCCATAGAAATGGGGAATGGGAGTATGGCTGTTGAGTCATACACCCTTACACTGTATGAGTACTTACACAATGGTATAGATAGGGCCATACAAAACAGAACCAAGATGCTCTCCTCTAAAAAAAGGAAGCCAATCTGGTGGACTCCTGCCATTACCAAACTCTACAACAGAAGGAAAAAAAACTGTTGCAGAAAAGGGTAAAGTCCAATGACTGGCAAAATTCCCATGGAAATCTCAGTAAAAAACTGAGATCCCTCATCAAATCCATCAAAGCTAGTTACAAAAGCAAAATTGCTACAGATACTAAGGACAACCACAAGGCATTCTTTATTTATGTCAAAATTTGCATAACAATATACAGATTTGCATTGAGTTACAGCACAATGGCACCACTTATACTGAACCAACTGATATTGCCAATATCTTCGCAGACAGGTTTAGTGTGAACTTTACCCCCCCCCTCACCCCCCAAAGGGCCCATCCACATACCCAAGGAATACCAACTCCCTATTATCATGACTGCACAAGTAGAAACTGTATTGACCAAAGCTAAGAATACAGCTACCATAGGACCAGATAATATACCGGGTTGTGTCCTACATGATTTACAAAAAGAACTGGCACCACACCTGAGTGCCTTGTTCAACTACAGCCTCACGTCTGGCTTTGTCTCCACTGAATGGTGCACTGTTACATTTATCCCACTCCACAAAAGGGGTGCAACTACTGACCCTGAGAACTACCACCCCATCAGCTTGACGAGCCTGATTTGTAAGGCAATGGAACATATTATTATGGATCTTATAAATAAGGATATAGGGAACCTTCAAACCCTGGACCCCACACAGTTTGGGTTTGTGAAAGGAAGATCATGTTTGCTCAATCTGATAGACTTTTTCGAAGCTATCATCAGAGCAGTGGATGAATGCAAGGATGTCCACACAGCATACCTCAATCTAGCTAAAGCCTTTGACACCATCCCACACTCTGGAATCATTGATAGGCTCACTAATCTGTGCATTAACCTGTCCATCACTAGATGGGTTGTCAACTGGCTCACTGATAGAACCCACATGGTGAAAGTAGATGGCTCCAAATCTGACTACAGGGCAGTTACAAGTGGAGTCCCACAAGGATCGGTTCTGGGTCCTCTCCTGTTTGGTATCTACTTTTCCGAAGTTCAAGCCAACACCAAGGGACTCTGGTTAACCATATTTGTAGATGACTGCAAACTGGGTGCTATTATTGATTCTCAAGCTGATGTGGACATCCTACAGAAAGGCCTAATGGAAACAAACGACTGGTGCCAAAACCATGGCCTTAGGCTCAATGCCAAAAATGCATCGTCATTCCCTTAGGGAAAAACACAGTGCCCACAAACTACCATATCGAAGGGAACCCAGTTAACTCTGAAGGCATCATACAGTTATTTAGGGACACAGGTAGACAGCAGTCTCTCCTTCAACAACCATGTCACCACTGTAGTTAGGAAGTCCTTCTACAGGGCACATCTCATGACAAAAGGTTTCTCATCCAAGAAAAAAGAAGCTAATATCTCTCTCTACTCATCCCTCATTAGACCTATTATTGAGTACAATGCCCCATTTGGTATGTACCTCACTAGGCACCTCCAACAACTGTAAAGGCCACAGAAGTTCCTCACTAAGAGGATCTTAGGACTCAAACATGTGCCTTATGCATATAGACTTAAAAAACTTAAACTTTACTCTGTCTCATATCGCCTAGTTAGAGGTGATATCTGCTTGCATACAAAGCCATGTCTGACTCAGTTTTGCTAGACATGCTTCATCTGAAAAAATCCCAATCCCTCTGTGCTACTCATTTCAAAGACCTCAACCTTGTCACCACATTAAACAGAACCTGCTGGAGGGATAGGTTCCTAACCCAAAGACTTCCAATACTCTGGAATAAACTCCCCGTTCACGTCAAGCAGAGCACCTCACTGGCCCTCTTCAAGAGAAATCTTGATGAGTGGATTGGAAATAGGAAATTCACCCCTGGATCACTTCAATCATATTGCTAGACAGGGGCACAGGGAACTAACATCTGGTAAGCCAGATGACAGGGAACACTATTGGGCTAGGCTTGCATTGGCTCCAGGGCCATTAGCCTAGTACTTACCTATGAACCTATGAACTTTTGAACCTAAAAGACATTGGTCAGAGCTTCTGGGGGATTCAGGGGGAATATAAAGAGAGACCAGTGAGGAGATGCTGGGGCAGGATGAGAGTTTATTGAAGATAAAGTTGATGATGAGAAGTTGAGCAAATAAGAGTTGGCTTGGAAATTCTAGCCAGCTGAGTGACCTGAGGGTGTGAGTGGTGTGATTTAGAAGGCAGATTAGCAGCAACTCTAGCAACTTTGGTATAGGTGGTTCCAAGTTTGGAGAGTAGAGAAGACTGTAAGTTTATTAGGATTTGTGAGCTGTAGAAGAGGTTGTGGAGAAGGTAAGCATGGACTAGCAAGGTTCTGGAGTCAGGGGTGAGTAACCTTTTGTTTCTATATAGCAGACTAAGCTTTTGGTGTTTTTTTTTTTTTTGATACAGTGAAGAACATGGAGGTCAGATTTGAGTTGATCATCTATAATTACTCCAAGGAGCTTTGTATGGGTTTCAGCAGTGATATTAGTATTATTAAGTGAAGAGATGCTAAATGAGGATTTGAGGTGGTAGAGGGATTTTGGGAGGAAAAGTAGGAGTTGGTTATAAGTAAGCCAAGTTTTGCTGAGGTTGAAAGATTTTTGTTTTTGTTTGAGGGAGAGCAGATCAGTTGGGTTGTCAGCGATGGAGATGACTGTGGAGTCATCTGCGTACTGTATGAAGAATGACTGGGGACAGGATTTGTGTAGTTGGTTAACAAAGATGTTAAAAATAAGGGGTCCAAAATAGAGCCTTATGAGACACCCATTTTGATAGGGAGAAAGAGCAGAGAACCATTTTGCGGATTGCTGCCTGTTAGTAAGGTAGCTATTAAACCAAGAGATAGATGCTATGGAAAGGTTGCGTTGGGATAGTTTGGAGAGGAGGATGGAGTGGGAGACAGTGTCAGAGGCTTTGGAGAGGTCTAAGAAGAGACAGGACACTAGTTTATTATTAACTCTGGTTAGGGAGATTTGTTAGTAAAGGAAATAAGGGCAGTATTAGTGCTATGATGTGGATGGAAGCCATGCTGGGTAGGGGTGATCAGGTTTTCTTGAGTGAGATGGGACAAGATTTATTTGTGAACACAGTGTTCAAACATTTTAGGGAGGGGAAACAGTATGGCCAAAAATTAGAGAGATCTGTGGAATTTCCACCTTTGTGGATAGGAATAGTAGAGATTTTTTCCAGAGAGTAGGGACAGTGGATTCTATGGTTTCGTGAATTATGAGGATAGAGACAGTATGCTATTGATGTAGCAGCAGCCTTTAGGAAGAGGGATGGCAAATTATCAGCTGATGGTGAGCATGGTTTAAGTTTGAGGAGAAGATTTTTAATGTAGCTGATAGGAACTTAGTGAGAAGGGGGAGTTTTAGAGTCAGAGAGTAGTGGGAGGTGAGGGACTGGTTGGGTTAGAAGTCTGCATGAGTTTACTTATGGTGTCAATAAAGTATGAATTGAAAATGGATGCAGTAGATTACACAACATAAAGATGATTTACAAAAAAATATTTCTTTCACTAATAATCCAAGATCCTAGAAGGTTATAGTTAGAAGGGCATTACAGCAAAAGGCAGAAAAAATAATGAATAAAATAAGCAGCTCTTTGCAAAGGATCCTGAATTATTTTCCAGAACTATTATGCAAAATTGTAGGAAGTAGAAATTATGGGACAAAGGGAAAGAGAGCACATCGAGGTCTTTATGAAGGCATAAATATTAGACAGATAGATAAAGCTGAAATAGGAAAGTTAGATAAAAAGATAACCCCTAAAGAAGTAAGGATAATAACAGTGAGGGATACTACCAGATGAAGTCACATGCCCTGATGGAATTCCTAACGAGCTTTGGGAGTTAGGAAATGAGATAATGAAAGTAATGAAGACAGTATTCAATGGTGTACCTGAAGGGGGTCAAATTCCATATTCATGAATAAAGCACTGATAGGGTGGTAGATGCACACTGTGGGACAGATGAACAAAGATGCTACAAAGTCAAGATGCTTCAAAAATTTGGATGAAAGTAATTGCACATACATTTCTTTAAGAGCTGTTTTGCCTGGTTCCACTGTCCAGTCTGGTACCCCCTCAAGAATAACTTGAGGTACAAAAAAGTTCCTTCCCCAATCTAGCAGTCCACACTAAGTCTGTCTTTCCAATCTGTGCCACATGAATAACAAATAAAAAAAAAGGTCTGCCATCAGATATGGCTGGTATTTCTCTGTACAGGAGCAAGCCAGGTCCCTTAATGTTCCCCTCAACTCTGTTCCCTGATTTGGCTAGTGATCCTCACCTCAGGAGCAAGCCATGTCCCTTTCAGTACACCACAACTCTAATTTCTAGAGCAGAAAATAGTGTAACCTTTCTACTTTGAAAAACTGTAGCAGACTCATTTGTAGCAAGGGGCTTGCAACAACATATACCACACATGTTTCAGTCCTGAACATAAATGCAAAAGCACTATTCATATTTATTTCAGTACCAGCATTCAGAAATATTGCTAAAGAAACAAATGCCACTATTACACTACTAAATCAATTAGTATCTCCCATCATGCCCTCAACACCTTGCGCCTGGGGAGGCTGCCCCTTAGCCAACCCTAGCTATGCTTCTTATTTCTATAGACCAGCTAGACTGAATAGTATGTACCCCAAGGCTTTCTGCTAGTGCAGGAGATATGAGAAAGAAGATGCTAGAATAGAACTTGCATAAATATAGTTCTGTCTTTGGATTGTTAAAACAGATTTTACATACAGTTTTTTCGTTGTGTAGGCTTGGAAATGGAACCACTTTGAATTAGGCTTATACCTTCATTTTATATTTTACAGTCTACATACAGCTTTACTGGAAAAGTAAAACTGAGCTGTAAGCAGTGACTGACTCAAGCTTAATGCCAAGAAATGTATAGTTATCCCCTTTGGGAAAAAACCTGTACCTGTGAATTACCACATAGGTGTCAGTACAGCAAACACTGAAAGTGTGATAAGAGACTTAGGGACACAGGTGGACAGTGGTCTCACCTTCAATAACCACATCGCCACAACAGTCAGGAAATCCTTCTATGTGGCACACCTCATCACTAAGGGCTTTTCATCCAGAAAAAAGGAGGTAATTGTCCCACTGTACTCATCCCTCATTAGACCCATTATAGAATACAACACCCCATTTGGTATGTACCTCTCAAGACATCTGCAACAACTGGAAAGGCCACAGAAATACCTCACTAAAAGAATCACAGGCCTAAAGCAGATGCCTTATGCTGACCACCTTAAAAAACTCCAGCTATACTCTGTCGCATATTGTCTACTCCGAGGCTATCTCTGCTTAACATACAAGGCCATGTCAAACCCAGAGCTGTTGGACATGCTACACTTAAATAAATCCCAATCCCTCAGAGCCACACTCTCCAGGGATCTAAACCTTGTCATCACAATAAATAAATACATGCTGGAGGGATAGGTTCCTGACCCAGAGACTCCCCAGACTCTGGAATAGACTGCCCATACATGTCAAGCAGAACACCTCTTCAAAAGGAACCTTGATGACTGGATGGGAGAAAGGAAATTCACCCCAGGGATCATGTCAGACAGGGGTCCAGGGAAGTAAATAGTGCGAGAAGAAATAGCCAGGGAATTGTTATGGCTAGGCTTGTATAGGCCCTAGGGCCGATAGCCTAGTACCAACCTATGAACCTATGAACCATTGGTTCAAAACTCTGATGAAGTATAGAACTCTTAAGTTTCTCTAAAGAATATTTTTGTTGTGTGTTACAATGACCTTACAGAAATAGAAACAAACAGCTAAGAGGTAGTTACAGATTCGGCCATCTGGACTGATAATAGCAAATTTTGTTGTTGAGTTTTCTTGTGCAAGGCCTGGGAATCAAGGCTAAAGAATGCATGTGCAAACTACACAGATAAGATATAAGACTAGTGAATTTTCAAGACAGAAGCAAGTTCAAAAAGCATTGTCAGTTTGGAGCAAAAGTGTAGTAGTTAAGTTACAATGATTTTATTTATGCTGCTATTTGCCATTTTTATAACAGTGGTGCTGCAGTAGCGTTGTCGTTTCACAGCAAGACGTTGTTCCATTCGATTCTCAGTTAGAGCGTCTTCTTTGTGGAGGCATGCATGAATGGGCATGCCTTCATTGAAGGTTGTGCGCCAGGACTGGTAACTCGGCACGTAAAAATCCACTACCAAACATTAGTGGACCGGAGTTCCGCTGTGGCGACCCCTAACTGGGATAAGCCAAAAGACACAACAACATAACATTACACTTGCTAAGATTTTTGTTTGTTATTCATAGTGTTAATAAATGGTGCTAATCAACTATAAAAGCCTTTGGGGTGACGTTTATGCTGAAAGTGCACAACACAGAACAAGTGGTCAGATTTGGCTCTTTTACAGAGAGATAAATCTTTCAATGATGCCCAAACTGGCTTGGGGTGGGTATTAACGTACACTTAAAATAATTCACAGAACCGCTTAGCAACCTTGTGTCAATGGCAAATTTACCGACAACAAACAGTCAAAAATGACATTCCAGACAAACACAATTATTTCTACAGAGTGTTTTATTCAAGACGTACTTAAAAGGAATTTTCCAAGGAAAAAGATGCTCCTGCAAGGTACCAGTGTAACACTGGAGAAGCAAGGGAATTTTTACAAGAGAAATTTCAAAAAGAATGTGAAATGATTGCTAACCAAATCAACACGTAATGGAAACCTTGAATAAACATTCACAGTTTTGTTACAATGGATGTTATAACTAAATCAGTCAGTAAAAATATGAAAGGTTTAACTATAAAAGCACAAGTAAGTGTGTGTTTTAAAATTAACAATTGGATAAAACAGCAATGTAAATAGTCTAATAGTAAAAAGTGTTTAAGAAATGTGAAATTTTGTACTATCAGTAAAGGAATGCTAAGCATACACAGAAACAGAAAAGTCAAGAAACAGAAGCAAATGGTAGTTATACTGAGGTCTAATATTGCACTGGTGGGGACTCAGACCACAGGAAATTACAACAATTCTGCAGGAATAGATCAGTCTGAAACAGGTAATATGAAAGTAAATGACCCAGAGGGTTCAGGACAAAATAAAGAAGCAATACAATAGCTCAAGTGAATGTTGTTACTATTTCAACAGAAAATGAGTTTCAGAATATTTATGAAAAGGTGTGATAGTCCAGCACTAAACCAACTGATTTATCTCATATCATTTTAGGGAGGAACAGGTGGCAGACTGTATATTTCAATTTTTACAGGAAACGAATTCTGGAACAATGTACTTATTGATACAGGTGTACAAGTTTCAGTTACTAATATACCCTTACCAGTAGACCCAAGTAGCGTTATGATGTTGTCAGGATTTAAGGGTCAAATGTAACAGCAGTGAGTAGGAAGACTTCGGAGATTAGATTTCTAAGTAAAACTAATTATCCTGGAAATAATTTTTCCAGTGTGACACTACCATACTAGATATTGACATATCGGTATTAGGCATTGTTTATACTTCAATAACAAACATTTGTAGAGAAATAAAGTTTTTGCAGTATGAGTGCAAACAAAAGAAATCTGTGTAGAAATGCATGCAGTAGATTGTGCAGATGGTGCACAGGATTAAAAAAAAAATCAGTTACTACAAGACTAGCCAAATTTGTGGGTTGAAAACAAGACAGATCTTGGTTTAGTTACCATTGCTGAGGTAAGGACATAGCATCCCAAAGATAAGTTACCACCTTATCAGAAAGAGTATCCCATCCTCAAAGGAATAGAACATGTGTAAATGTATTGCAGAACTAGAGGAAAAAGATATTATAATAAAGGGGTCATGTCCATCAAATTCACCCATATGGCCAGTTAAGAAAAGGATAGCAGTTATAGGCTAACAGTAGTTATAAGACAGTTAATAAATATACCACCCTGGTAGCACATGTTGTGCCTGGTAAACCAGAAATGGAATTCAGATTAGATCTACAGAGTAAATTGTTTACAGTTATAGATTTAGCAAATGCAAGTTTTACTATATCACTATCTAAGTCATCACAGAAATGTTTTGCTTTCACCTTTGAGGATACACAGTACCCAATTACATGTTTTCCTATGGGGTTTGTAAATTCTCCACTATTGTTTCATCATACACTGACACAACTGTCAAGGCCATTAAATCAGAGTGGCTTTATGATGAAAGTGTACAACATAGACTGAGTTGTTAACTCTGGCATTTTTACAAATAGATAAATCTTTCAGAAGAAGATTTAATCCGGAAATTTGCGTTTTGGGATTTTTTCAGAGTTAGCAAGCTTTAAGGAAAAAGTTCTAAATATTACAACTGATCTGGGGAGACACATATTAAAGTCTTCAGAAAATTATTCCTGCTTTCATGTTATGTGGAATTGAAGTTTTCTAGTGATAGAAAATTTCTGATCTGTTTGTTTTTGTTGGTAGCCAAGAAAAGCATTACAGGATACTGGAAATAAGATTGTGACATTACAAGGAAATAAAATGTGCTAGAAATAAGTCAGACAAAACCTAGGACAATGAAAGGAAGAAATGTCAAAAGTATTATGAGGATATTCAGTGCATAGAAGCAAAACATGGCTTCTTTCAGATGAATGTCTCCAAGTGGTTTTGGCTTCCAGTACCATAATGGGAATGGACCACATTCTTAAGGCAGTTATGATTAGAGTTCAAGGAATTAGTACTGTTTCAATCTTTGCTGTTAGCCAAGAGTGTCTTCTCAGCAGCCACAATGTACCCAGAGTTACCTCCTTTTGCAGTTCATATGGGGTTACATTATTGGTATCATATTTAAGTAAGATTGTAAATTCTTTTGTTATTAGTCATGTTGCTCCTTCTACTGTTGGAACTATCTGGGCATCTTTCTTCCACAATGCCATCATTTCTGCTTGCAGATCCTGATATTTTATGACTTTGTCTCTGTATGTAAAATGCAGTAATTGCTGAGTGTAACAATTTCAATGATCAGTGCTACTGTTGTCTTTTTTCTTGGACAACTATATCTGGTTTTCTTTCATCAATTTTTAAACTGTTGGCAATAGGTGGTCCTATGTGATATGTGTCCACTGTTGATAATGCTTTGGAGTTATGTTTCTAATGCTTATCACACACTTCTGTATTGCAATGTTTCCACAATACCCATTGCTACAGTCTTGCCACATTACTGTGCTTGCTATTATACAGACCTTCAGTCTTAAGTATATCATACCCAGCAATGAGATGTGCAACTATTTCCAATTATGTTTTACAGAACCTAAATTTCTCCATTTCTCCTAATTTTTCTACAGATTTTGTAAATTAATATATATGTAGCTCATTATCATAGGCCAGCATTATTAACTTTTCATCTTTTGGTTTCAGTTTATTTTCTTAAACAATTCGTGCATCAGATCTTGGTCAACATGAGGTTGTTCAAGAAGATCTCTATATTTGCCTCATTTGTGGATTTTTCACTTTTCTTTTTTTTCTTCTTCTTCTGGTCCATTTCTGTATATTGCTTCTTTGGCACCTTCAGTTGCTGTCTGACTTTTGCCTACTTCTGCTAAATTAAGCAAATATGTTATTTTACACTTATTATTTTCATGCTTTAGAACTTTAACTATGTTTGGACCTGATGAGGTTAGTGAATATTGTTGCAGTCCCATGATTGCAGAGATACACATGTACTCACTTTTGAGGGGACCTAAACTTCTTTCAGAGTGAAAATTTCCAAACTTCCCTGTTTTAGCCACTGAACTCAATGAAAAGGCCAAGAAGAATCTCCAAATCAAATTTAATAAAAAGTATTATGTGCTTTCATCTGAATGCAGCAAAAGACTTAATCAGAATAGAAACTAAGTTGAATCCAACTGTTTTTAAAAGCTCAAACCCAGTCAGGTGTATCTCAAACATGCAATAGGAAACATCATTGCCATTTAAAGAGACAATGTTTATCAACTATAAAAATGGATGAAAATAATATCCTTTCAATAAATACATACAAAACAACCTAAATAATTGTCTATTCACAATTATATATTTTATTTTATTTATTTTGTTTGCAGTTTGTTAACCGGGAAAGTTTATTGGGCCAAAATGAGCCCATTTTCAATGGAGGACCGGGGAGAAAAGCTTCATATACAATTATTACAAAGCTAATATCAACAAAGTTAACAAGTACAATACAATTTTCAAAAACTACTTAAACACATTAATATAGAAGACAGAATAATAACATTTGATCAAAGTGTTGCAACAAGGCATTGAATGAAATTAAAACATAAGTATTTTGGAGTACAAAAAAGTTAGTACTAAAAGTTTTATGAAG